>NC_088339.1:23507500-23700000 GCF_036884655.1 Musa acuminata AAA Group | reverse complement strand
TGGACGGGTATACAGCACACCAGTCTGTCCAGTTATCACAATGTCCCTCTCGAGTAACCTATGATCGGGATTATTTAGGATATGTGTTTAAATGTGAATCGATCTCATTATCGTGATCTCATCACGATCCGATTCCCATTGCACAAATCCAAGGACATCACAATATATATATGCACATATGTAATAGTTATAAAGTGATATACGCTAAAATATAATAAGAAAAAAGATTCTGTATCAAGTCACACATGTCATCACTCACCTGATTGGCTTGCTGGGCACCTATGACTAGCAGACTCAAGCGGACAGGCCGCGTAGAGGTGGTCATGCAGCCGAGGAGCACGGCTCAGGTGGGCAGGCCGCGCAAGCGTGGTCTCGGGCAACATGCGGCCGAGGAGCAAGACTCAAGCGGGCAAGCCGTGCAGAGGTGGTCACGCAGCCGAGGAGCACGGCTTAAGCGAGCAGGCCGCGCAGGCGTGGTCTTGGGCAACATGCGGTCGAGGAGCAAGACTCAGGTGGGTAGTCTGTTCGGTGAGGAAGGCTGTGTGCTCTTGGTTCTCGGGTGCCCTCCTCCTCTATGAAGCCCACAGCTAAAAGTCGCTCCACCTTCTCACGACCATCCAGGCCTCCGTCGCGATGTACTAGTTAGCCTGCTGGAGCATCTCTGGCACCGTGGTGGGGAGTCGCTCCATAAGGGACCAAGAAAATCTGGAGGGTCACAGGCCTATCATAAACGCCTGCACTAACAGAGAGAGATGAGCGTCCGTAAATCCCGGATTTGCGTGGCAAAGCGATCCACAAAATGTGAGAGGGGCTCGTCCTCCCTTTGGTTGAGTCAGAGGAGTAGTGCAACAGATGGCTTTGGTCGGGCATAGGCTAGGAAGTTAAGCTCAAAGTCCCTGGCGAGCTGATCAAAGGAAGTGACCGCCCCGGGCTTCAAACTGCTATACCATGCGCAGGCTGGCTCCCTCAGAGTCGTGGGGAACGCCCTGCACATCAGGGCGTCTGAGGTTCCATAAAGCATCATTTGGGCACGGAAGGCGGCTACATGGTCCGCTGGGTCGATGGCGCCGTTGTACGCGTCGAGAGAGGGGAGGCGGAAGTTCGGGGGGACTGCCTGATCTTGTATCTCAGGTGCGAACGGAGACCCTTGGTGCACTTCCTCCCCGAGCTCTCCGTTTGACCTGCGAACCTCTTTCTGGACTTCATCAAGTCGCTAACTTACAAAGCGTAATTAGACTCGCAGGGAGTTCACTGAATCCGAAGATAATGCCTCGAGTTCCGAGCGCTCGCTTGGGTTTACCATCACTCGATCCCCGAGTGGGGCCGATCGGACCCGAGACGAAGTGGGGAGCTCCAGAGGTGGCATGTGAGCCCGAACGGGCGGCTCCTGTTGTCGCAGCGGTTGGATCGTAGGCGGGTGCGTCGAACGAAAAACGAGTGGGATAATGGATTGCACATGTAATATCTCTCACTTTTGAAAATTATTAATAAAGATTTATTTATAAATCGAAGGACCTATATGTAAATATAAAAATTTCAAGGACTAAACTGTTAAGTTAAAAAAAAACCAAAAATTTTAGTTTATCCCACCGCCTCCCACGCTCTCTATTTCTTGAGAAACAGAAAGAGGAGCGGTGGGGCATGGGGAGAAGAAGAGAGGAAGAAGAGGGAGAAGAGAAGAAAAGAAGAAGAAGAGAGGGAAGAGGGAGAGGAAAGAGAGATAGCTGCAGCAGCTAGGGCTGTAGCACCTCTGTTTCGTGTAGGAGGAAACAAAGGAGTTCATGTGTGGGGCGTCGAGGAGGAAAAAGGAAGAAGAGGAGAAGAAGAAGAAGAAGAAGAAGAGGAAGAAAAGAGGAGGTGGCTGCGACAAGGGCTGCAGCGAGGAGCTGTGGGGTGTTGGGGAGGAGAAGAAGAAAAGAAGAAGAAGAGGGAAAAGAAGAGAGGAGGAAGAAGAAGGAGAAGAAGGAGAAGAAGAAGAAGAAGAAGAGGAAGAGAAAAAGTAGAAGCGGGTGAAGTGGTGGCACCTTTGTTTTCTGTAGGAGGAAACAGAGGAGAGGAGGTGCTGTGCGTCGGGGAGAAGAAGGGGAGGAAGGAGAAGAAGAGAAAAGAAGAAAGGAAGGAGAAGGAAGAGGAGAAGGGAAAGAAGTAGCAGCGGCTGCGGCTGTGGCAGGGAAAGAGGGAGAGGAAGGAAGAAGGGAAGGAGAGGAAGAAGAGAAGGGGAAGAAGGGGTTGCGACTGTGGCGATGGCAGCTGCAGTTGGAAGAGAAGAAGGAGAGGAAGATGAGCAGGGGAGGAAGAAGAGGCTGCAGTCGAAGAAGAAGAGAAATGAAAAGGGAAGAAGAGAGGAAGAGGAGAAGGGGAGGCAGCTGCGGCAGTGGCAGCTGTAGTTGGAAGAGAATGAGAGGAAACAGAACATTGGAGGAAGAAGAGGCTACGGCCGTGGCTGCAACTATGGCTGCGGTGGTGGCTGCAGTAGCTGCTTTTGGGAAAGAGAAAGAAAGGAAAGGGGAAAAAAAAAAGGGTTGTGGCTGTGATTGCGGCTGTGGTGGTGGCGGCTGCGTCTGCGACAGCTATGTTTGGGAAAGAAAAAGTAGGAATGAGAGAAGGGAGGAAGGAAGTAGTGTAGGGGAAGGGGCTGTGGTTGTGACAGTAGTTACGGTCGTGGTTATGACTGTGGTAGTGGCAGTGGCGATGGTTGCGACAACTGTGTTTGAAAAAGAAAACGAAGGAATAAGAGTAAGAGAGAGCAGGTGACTATGCCTCTATGTTCTGCATGAGCTACAGTTATGAAGGAAAAAGAGAAGACATATGTAGAAAATGAAACAGGGAGAGGACATGGAGGAAAAGTAGAAGGATTTGGGCTAACACCTTCTTTGGATCTTCGGATCAAAATCTTTGAAAGGCAAGTGTTCCGATCCTTCATATTGCAAGCTTTCTAATCTTCCTATTGCAAGTGTCCTGATCTTTCCTTACTGCAATTTTATCTCTACATTGCTTTGAATATGAGGAACTTTGAATTGTTCTAGCCTTGCATTTGATATATCTCCTGTTTAGACGTAATGATTCGAATCTGTGCAACTTCTGAGATTCTGACCTTTCTACCTTGTTATGGTTATAACTTCGTGTATTGACCTTGATTTAGACAAAACTTATTTGATTAGAATATAGACTCATAAACCCTTCTTTTGATAACTTATTTTAAGAATTCGGAGTAAGTTTGCCTACCCAAACTTCTATTTTCAAATGAGCCTACAGATTCTACAAAACAGTAATTTTATTTTTGACCTTTGGTTACTAAATCAATGGTAACTCCTTGTTGGAAACCTTGATTCGTACGAAACTTGCTTCATCAGAAACTAGATTGAAATATATTTCCAATGATATATTTTTTAAGTAAAATTGGAGCACGATTGATAGTTTGAATCATTTATTCAATATGCCTCTTGAATTCTGCCAAAAATCGAGCTTTGGTTGATTTCGTATATTCTGGTTTCATTCATTTGGAAATTGATTTCATCTAACCTTTTTATTTGAATTGAGCTATATGTGATTGCTTGGAATCCTTGTACACCTTGCTTTCATTTCCTTTCAAATCTGAATACATTTGTGAAGGATTATGTTTGCATCGTATTAACTCATAAAGGCACATGTACATTTTGTTATTCCGCATGTGCTTCCGATATGTCCCAATTTATGGATATGTCCCAATTTATTGTTCATAAACAGGCCCCGAGGCCACCCGATTTCCTTTAACTACATCTCGCTTGATTACAAGTTAAAGATATTTACGAATCGGCTTTTCTACCGAAATCACTTTTATCGTACGAACACCTTTTTAATCGTCGAAAGTTTTCCGCTGCACTAATTCACTCCCCCCCCCCCCTCTTAGTGCTCTTGATCCTAACACGAGACCTTTCAGGACCTCGCTCATCAAGTTCGAGCTCTGATGGGTATGGTGCTGTCACGCCCCCTCAAAAGGCCTTTTGTACCCTTTTGAGGCACATAATACCCTCAAATAATACCCTTTTCCGATATGTGCAAATCGGGTGTCCCAATTTCGGTCTGCACCTGTTTGAGCCGTGGCCTCGGGGCCGTCGCGGCTCGGTTCGGGGCTCGGATGTCGGGGATCTCAGACTTTGTCCTCGGGGCCTCCCGGTGGCCGGTCTCGGCGGTCCGGTCGGGTCGTCACGTCGGGGGGAATGCCTCGCCGCAGCGTCGGGATGGGTCGAGATTCATAAATCCCGACCGAAAAAGGTGTTCGAGCGGGATGATGGTTTGCACCATATCCGTTAGAGCTCAAACTTGAAGGGCGAGGTCCTGGAAGGCCTCGGGTGATACCGGCGAAGGGGCGCTCGAAGCGCCTTCGGGCGGAAGCAAATCCGTGTTGTCGGGTGAACGCCAGTAGTGTTCCGAGATCGCGGGGAAGTCGTCGGCCCGCGGTTGGTCATGCAAGGGACGCAGGGTCTGTCTGAGGATCGCTTGACATTCCGGGGCCCTCCTTCTAGCGCCAATCTGATGCGGTCTGCACCTGTTTGAGCCGTGGCCTCGGGGCCGTCGCGGCTTGGTTCGGGGCTTGGATGTCGGGGATCTCAGACTTTGTCCTCGGGGCCTCCCGGTGGCCAGTCTCGGCGGTCCGGTCGGGTCGTCACGTCGGGGGGAATGCCTCGCCGCAGCGTCGGGATGGGTTGGCGCCGTCTTCGCACCTACACACAGGTCGGGCCGGGAGCCAGGCCCGACCCCTCCGACGGCCAAGTTAGCGACGTGGAGGGGGTTTAGGAGGAGGAAAAACCTCTGTGTCTTGAGTGTGTGTTTTTCGTCCCCCTTTTGTTTAGGACTTAGGGGTATTGATAGATGAGGTTTGATGTTACCTGACGTGACTGTCTACAGGGGTAGAACTGTACCTTCGGTGGCGTCTGACACCGCCACCGAGGTTGCGTGGCAGGCCGAGCTGCCGCAGGGTATGGCGAGCCTCGGGCAGTGTGTCGCCCAATGGGGAGCTGCTGTCATGACGTGTCACATCGCCATTTTTACCCCTATCAGGTTTTATAGATGTGAATTTGATAGAATGTTTTTCAGTGTCCTCAAATGTTAGTTTGGATCCTGGATTGGTTTATGATAAAAATTTTAATATTATCGATATTATTTGAGGGGGCGTGACAGCACCATACCCATCAAAGCTCGAACTTGATGAGCGAGGTCCTAAAAGGCCTCGTGTTAGGATCAAGAGCACTAAGAGGGGGGGGGGGAGTGAATTAGTGCAGCGGAAAACTTTCGACGATTAAAAAGGTGTTCGTACGATAAAAGTGATTTCGGTAGAAAAGCCGATTCGTAAATCTCTTTAACTTGTAATCAAGCGAGATGTCGTTAAAGGAAATCTATGAAGGCAGTTTGCAGTTATGATGAAAGTTAAAATGTAAGTGCAAACTGAAATATGATGTTCGTACGATAAAATTGATTTACGTCTAAACGCCGATTTGGAAAATACTGAACTTTAAAACACGATCGTAAATGTGCAGAAGGCAGTAAGCTATTGAGAAGGTTTGCAGTAAGGATAAGATGCTCAAAGTAAATGCAAATCGAGATTTAGAGTGGTTCGGTCAATCTTGACCTACATCCACTTTTGGCTTCCTCCACTGACGAGGTCACCGATGTCTACTAGAGGCCTTCCTTTAATGGGCGAAGGCCAACCACCCTTTTACAGTTTCACACCTTTTGATGGGCTTAGGAGACAACCCTTACAGAATTTTCTCTCCTCTCTTTAAAGATCAGAACTTGGAAAAAAAGAGGGAAAAGAACTTTTGGCCTTTACAACAATTTCGAGCTCTAAAAATTACATAATAAGATTAGGATTTCGGTGTGTTTTTGGTGTTCTTTCAGTGCTGAAAGGGTGGGGTATTTATAGGCCCCAACCCAGTTTGAATTTCGAGCTCAAAACTGTCAATTCCCGGAATTCCGAGATCTGGCGGTTGCACCTCCTGACTGAGGCGGTTGCACTGCCTAGCAGAGCTCGAAGACTGAGCCTCTGGGCGGTGCCACCTCCTGTCAGGGGCGGTTGCACCTCCTGCCAGAGCTCGAAGACCGAGCTCAGGCGGTGCCACCGCCTGACTGAGGCGATTGCACCTCCTGCCAGAGCTCGAAGACCGAGCTCAGGCGGTGCCACCTCCTGGCTAGGGCGGTTCAACCGCCTGGCAGAAATCAGGGTCCGAATGGGTTGATCCATTCGGCCCAATTTGGGTTTTTCAAGGGCCCAATTGCCCTAAGATTAAGTTAATGAGATCACCTCCCATTTCCAACTTAATCATTGTGTTAACTACGATATTTCCTAAGACATTTACTGCAACTTGCTACGGTGCGTCAATCGCTTCTTCCGGCGAACTTCCGCTGATCATCTGATGAACCCTCGGTGATGCTCCTGCGGACTTCCGGCAAACTCCTGGGCTTGCGACGATCCACTTAGTGAGTTCCGACGAGCTTCTTTGTCAAGCTCATGGACTTCTCGGATTTGTTCCCGCAGAACCTCCGACGATTGTCCGAACTTCCGTCGAACTCTCGAACTCCCGACGTGATCATTGTCTTGATTCCGACGCAACTCCTACTGCATATCTTACTTTCATCGTAGTTAATCCTGCACACTTATCTCAACATATATATTAGATAACAAATGACAATTGACTTCATCATCAAAATCCGAGATTCAACACCTCGGACGACACGGGCAACGTGCCAGTTGGGGCACCGTCGGGCGACGACAGGCCCGGGTCGTTAAATATCGGCCAATAGCGCTCTGAAGTCGTGGCGGGAGGTTCGTCTCGAGGTTCTCCTCGCGGGGGGTGTTCCCTCGGAGCTTCGATCGGGTGTGACCCCTCAACTGCGAGCTAGTCTGAATCAATTGGGTGATCCCCTAACATTCGGGCTCTCCTTCTAGCGCCAAAATGATGGTGTAACCAACTTGAAGCCGTGGCCTCGGGGCCGACACGGCTTAGTTCGGGTCCGGGTGATGGGGGATCTTCCCGGGACGACCCTTGAGACCGCTGAGATGGCCGGCTGCGATGGTCCGATCGAAACTGGGTCGTCGTTTCCTCCGAGAGGGGACTCCTCGCTTGGGCGTTTAGTGGGAGGCCACCGTCTTCGCACCTACACATAGGTCAGGTCGGGAAGCTCAACCCGACCCCTCTAACGATCAAGTTTGTTGATAGTCTTTGGGGGTTTTTTTTGTTGTCTCCTCTCCTCTCTTTTTCCTCGGAGCGCAAGGGTTTTTATAGTGAGGATTACATTTGTTTGATGTGCCTGCCCGTAGGGAGCAGGACTGTACTTCTGGTAGTGTCTGATACCGACATTAGCGTGGCGTGAGGGATCGAGCATGAGCAGGGTGTTAATGTGCCTCGGTCGGTGTTTCGGTCTGCGTTGACCACGTGCTGTGAGGCGTCATTTGAGGCAGCTGACGTCACCTCGCCATTATTACCCTCATCAAGCAGTATTATTGGTGTGATTATCGCGAGTGAGCCGATCGAATGGGACCTGTGCACGTCGTACGTCAAAATTCGTGCATGTTTGATCTTGTGCTCCTAGATATGGATTGCAACTGTAGCATTGAACGGTGGGATTTATTTCCCGAAATAAAATTGATTTTCTTTTTTAAAAAAGGATTATTCCTTTTATAATCATTTGTTTTTCGGGTCAGCGATGAGTCCAAAGCGGTAGCGAAGGGAAAGACCAGACCGCAGCGAAAGCGTGAGCGCGAGGGACAGCGAGGCGAAGCCGATGGCGAGGAGAGCGGACGAGGAGTACGACTACCTGTTCAAGGTCGTGCTGATCGGCGACTCGGGCGTGGGCAAATCCAACATCCTATCCCGCTTCACCCGCAATGAGTTCTGCCTCGAGTCCAAGTCCACCATCGGTGTCGAATTCGCCACCCGAACCCTCCAGGTATCAGATCTCGCGATCCGACTTCTCCTGCTCGATTCCCCACTTATCGTTGTGAATAAGGAACGCGATCTCTTGCCGGATCGGGTTTCCAGCTTCGGAAGCGGCGGATCCATGCCGGTCTTTTCCTGGATCTCGTGCATCTTTGAGTTTGGATCATTTGTTTCCCCCAAAAAAAATGATTTTTTTTGTTTGTGTTTTAGCATTTGTTCATGATCTGAAGTTCTGAGCACGATACGTGTTCGTGGATCTGGATATGTTCATATTTGTATCTATTATCTCCCCCTTCTTCCTCTGGTTTGTTCTATCACATGTTCTGGTTGTCCTTTTCTATTTTTCCTTGAAGAAATTATGAATGTTAATGAGAATTAAGGATTTGTTTATTCAAATGATTGCTTTATGTCAGTGTATCTTATGATTTCTTTTGTCTAAATTCTACTATTAGACAAGGTGGGTTGCCTGTTAGTGTGATTGCTTGTACTGCGATCTATGGCAAAGTGTTCGATCAATTTACAGTATGTTAGTACTGTGATGTTTGGCTACCCAATTATGGCTTCGGCATGGGAGCAATCTTTGATTTCACAGATCGAACCAAGAAAATTTTTTAGGGTAGAAGGACTTGAATTTTTTTGGTGTCACTAAAGAGTAGTGAAGACTCTCCCAGTAGTAGACTTTGTAATTTACGGTATGTTATTGCTTTGACGTTTGTACACCCAATTATGGCTTCAGCAAGGGATGTAGTAATCTTTTAATTCATAGATGGAACCAAAAAGTCATTTTCTGAGGGCTCAGGAGCTGTCACCCACCACATGGGTAGAAGGGTTTGAATTTTTGGTGTCACTAGTGAAGACTGGCCTCGTAGTAGACTTTGTAATTTGCAGTATCTTATTGCTTTGATGTTTGTCTACCCAGTTATGGGTGCAGAAAGGGATATAGCAATCTTTTGATTCATAGATCGAACCAAGAAGTCATTTTTTGAGGTCCCAGGAGTATGTCATTGATATAGTAATCTTTAGTATGTCATTGTCATACGTGGGCAAAAGGATTTGTATTTTTTGGTGTCACTGAAAGGTAGTGAAGACTGGCCCAGTAGTGTACTTTGTGATTTGCAGTATGTCATTGCTTTGATGTTTGGCTACCGAAATTATGGTTTCGGCAAGAGATGTAGCAATCTTTTAATCCATAGATTGAACCAAGAAGTCATTTTTTCAGTCTCTTTAGTTCACCATTCATGTGATGAATTTTAAGTTGATCTGTTTGTAACCTGAGGAAGGTCCGGGATACCCTAGTTGGTTCTTGATGATTTAGAGGCTGTTTAATGGCATGAAGATATAGTCTCTTTGGCAGGATTGACACGAGAATACCTTGTGATATTTTCTCAGATTTCATCATATCTGACAATGTATAAGATATGATGTAAGATATAATCTTATTTCAGAAGGTTCTTCCTCCCTTATGAACAATTTTGAAACAAAAAAGAGATAACTGTTAGTTTATATTATGCCCAGTGTGTTTTTGTTATATTTATGTTGTTCACAGCTCCAAAAGAAATTTAAGCAATTACTACAAGTTCTCACTTCTGCAGTTTTGTCTAGCTTGAAAGGATTGAGGTTGAGTTCAAGTTGAGGCCTGTGTCTTAGTTGAGACATTTCGAGACTTGTTTGCCTAAGTTATTTATGAATCTGGAATTAGATATGTTTGGGTATGTTCAGAGCAATTTTTGTTGTATAGACTCAGAGATTTTAGTAAATGTTACTATTCTTTGATTTCAAATTATTAACGGGACACTGATCTCATTATACAGAGCAACCAGATTACTATCTATGAACTTCTGTTTCGCTTTTGGCAGCATGGTTGTCGGGATAAAACTGCCTCCATAGAGAATCTCTTGAGAAAAATAGGTATTCTATGATTAAACTAGAAATTATAACCTTGAACTGCTAGTGGTGATCTACATTGTGAATGCCATGATATACATAGATAACAACAATGTCGGGATAAAACTGCCTCCATAGAGAATCTCTTGAGAAAAATAGGTATTCTATGATTAAACTAGAAATTATAACCTTGAACTGCTAGTGGTGATCTACATTGTGAATGCCATGATATACATAGATAACAACAATGTACTTGTTATAAATTTTTAATTCAGAATTCATTGATGAAACAATTGTCCTTTGGAGGGCAAAGCTCCCCTGATTACACATAAAAATCTACTTTACATCTTGTCCTGCCCATATCTTCATGTAATCTTTCTTTGTTGCTTGTGAGATTTGAAGCATATAAGTAATGTACCCTCGGGCTTCCTTAATGAATATTGTTTTTCACTTGGCATGTCTTGTTTTTATATCTAGGATCAGTGCATTAGAAGCTGCAGTGGTCAGTTAAATCAATTGGCTACTCCAACTGTGACATTGATTCTTGGTATTGAGACATGAAATTTACACATTCGGTATTGCTAATTTTAGGTGCATGAATTATTGATAATGTTGTTGTGTAACATCCTAATTTCTTGACAATTGGATCGGGAATGACCTTTTGAATGTTTTGTCCTAGAAGCTATCTGATGTACCTAGTATCAACAATCTTCAGGCATCCATTACCAAGAGTAGTTTTGTTGATTTGCATTAATTATTTTCCTCACTTTCGAGTTTTACCTCTCCTACTATTTCTAGGTAGAAGGTCGGATAATAAAAGCCCAAATATGGGACACAGCAGGCCAGGAGCGATATCGGGCAATAACCAGTGCTTACTACCGTGGAGCCCTTGGTGCTGTCCTAGTCTATGACGTGACCAAGCCAACATCATTCGAGAACATCAGTCGGTGGCTCAAGGAGCTTCGCGACCATGCTGACTCCAATATTTCAATCATGCTCATTGGTAATAAGACTGACCTTAAGCACCTTCGTGCGGTGGCCTCAGAAGATGCACAAAGCTATGCTGAGAAGGAAGGGCTTTCTTTTATCGAGACATCCGCACTGGAGGCTACCAATGTTGAGGAGGCCTTTCAGATGATTCTCGGGGAGATTTATCGAGTCATCAGTAAAAAGAACATCTCTTCTGATGAGTCTGGACTTGCCGCAGGTGTCAAAGAAGGGAAGACCATTGTGGTTTCTGCATCAGATTCTGGCACAAAGAAACAATGCTGCTCAACATAATGGTGTCAAGTTCCTGTTTTCCTTATGCTTGCACCAGATATATTATATATCTGTAGTATTGAGCTTCTGGATTATGATTTCTTGTTTTCCATCAGGATGAGGTTATTGCTTGGAGCACTTCTTTTTCATGCTACATTATATATTTTTTAAATATTAATTCCTCAGAATTTGTCTCTGGAGAGAGGTTTAGTGTGTATGTGCAATCTCATTGGAACAGTGACATCTTGTTATCTAAAATATGATTAGTTACTTCCAGTATTAACAAGAAATAAAATATGCATCATAAAACCACATTGAAATGCACAATGCTGTTAGTAAATATCATTAAACATGCAGTAGCAATATTGGAAGTATCATATGCCTTACTTTCCAAGTATTTAATATATGTTCTGTTGAATCCATCATATTTTTTGTGCAAATATAACCCCTAATATTTGGCATATTTATCATGTTATAACTATATGTTCCAAATCTTACTTCTTGTTATCTTGTTTGAAAACGTATTATCAAGATCAATTCTGATCACAATTGATATTCTTTTGATCTATTATTATTATTATTATTATTATTACTACTATTATTGTTGTTGTTGTTGTTGTTATAATAATAATAATAATAATAATTATTATTATTATAATTATTATTATTATTATTATTATTATAAATTATATATATGTTTTAAATTTTTTATAAGTAAACCTTCTGAATAGTTATCACCAGAAGAAAAATATGTAGAGCAACCCTTTCTTGATGCATTCATTGGCATATAGTCTTGACAAGATGACAATAATCCATAGGAGAATTCACAGCTCAGGAGAGGGCAACCTTTCTTCCTCGGATTATACCCTTACATCCTTGAAGCTAATCATTGTGGTGTTCAGGAATTTTGCCAAAAAGAATATACATTTGGCATTAATGTTGGATAGCTCATTGAACTAATGATCAAGATGAGCTTTTGGGCAATTCAGGACATCCATGTGTGGTATTTGATCTGAAAAAAATTCTTACAAGAGCAACTTTCTTTGACATCATACTCATTTTGACAATGTATACATGGATCAAAATTATCTTCCAAATTTTTTTGGAGATCTCTTTCCATTAGTTATCCTTCTTAAAGATTCTTCTTGGTTTTGACTTTATCGACCCGCGCTTTGCGTACCGCCTCTTGGATCTGCCTCTCATGTTCTTTGAGCATGTCTTCTATATTTCCTCCTGGAGGCATCAATGGTCCGGAGTAGTGGATTCTTTTGTTCCTCGTGCCATAATCCTGAAATTTGTACAAGTGTGCAGGCAATTAGTAATGTTCCTCAACTTTACAGCAAAATAATCTTTGATCTCATCTTTGAAGCTTCAAGCCCTGAAATGCTCATGGATGAAGCAAAAGCGAAACTCACATAATTGTCTACTAAAAAATATCAGAAGATCAACAATACTACATATGAAACAATAATGTTTCAGATCAGGTCTTTTATGATTGTTGTCACTGCAATAAACTTGGATTAACAAAATTTATCCTACAAATTCTATTGCTCCTAATAACTACTATTGCTGGACTTAAAACAGGATGCTATGATCTTAAGAACATACCACAGTGGAATCCTTGGTCACTATTCTGCCATCCTTCTTATGGACAGAGGCAGGTCCATCAAGTGTATGCTTGTCAGAGGGCTCAGTAACATCATGCCTATTGTATCTGGAGTTTGCAGTGCTTCTTGGTGCTACTGAACCTGAGAAGTTGGCAGCTCCTGACTGATGCATGTAAGATCTGTGTGTCTGCGACTGAGGGCCATTGGACACCCTCACAGAACTGTATGAACGTCCGGGAATGGAGAGCTCTTCCTGATTCACATTCCTAGTGCCTGAGTGGTAGAAACCAGTATGCGTTGTTCCTACAGGGGTGTCGATAAGAAATCCTGGCCCAATTTCATCTTGTGCATTGTTGTACTTCTCGCTGATGCTTTTGGGATTTGTCTGTGCCTGTCGTTGACAAAAGAGTAGAGACAAATTAAAGCAATGGAATCAATGGAGGAGTTAACTCACAGAATAATCACATTCTTTCCATGCTCTAGACTTTATTGTGTGACTGCATGTGGCACATGAACTCCCTTATGTTATGTTGTGCCACACTGTAAGCTTTGGAGAGCAAACAGGGCATGTGTTCTTCAAACTTGTAATTGAAACTTTAGTTGTCTAGTATAGAAACAGTAGCCAAATTCATTTAAGTTCGACTGCGTCCGAATTTTTTCTATATACTTCATATTTTCTTCTCATATGCATGGTTCTTTGGCCCAAATCCAGCTACCATAACTCAACTTTATTCTCAGAAGAGATGAATGATTGTTATGTAGACACATTTTTCTTGAGCAATTGGATGGACACAACTCTGAAGATGTTGCTAAGCAAGGGGATTAAAAGGGCAGCTGCAACCTAGTGCACAAGTTACAGATGAACATGAAAAGGTGATGCTCCCACATCACCTGCTAATAAACCTACTGGCTCATGAGAGCAAAGAACTATTTGTCATATAAATGGCATAATTGGTTACTAAATGATGCATATTTTATGAACAATTTTTTAGGTTTGCATTATTAATGTCACACATGCAGATGCACCCTTGCTTTTCAGCAGACTAAACAAGCTGCTGCAGACAAATTTAATTCTCCATCTATCGACATCGATAACAGAAATCTAAAATCACATTTGCAAAGCAAAAAATGCATGAAGTCTACCTGCTGCTCCACATTTGCATCAAGCATAGCTTTGGTTTCTCTTGTACCTGGTCTAGCAGAACCTGATCGGTCCTTGGTAGCTTCTGCTCTTTTCCTGTAGAAGGTCATAATGCAGAAAGTGAATAATGAAATAGACCAAAAATCTTCCACATGTAGTTTCAAATGTGGAGATTAAGGGGTGTTATCTAAAGCATGTTATGTCAGAATTGTAACTAAAATACCTCCTAATTTCCTGGTCCTGGATTTTAGCATCATACTCCTTGCTTGGTGGATATTTAGGCAAATTTGACGGTTTGCAGGCAAATGGCTTAGTTTTGAAGAACTGAAAGTTAAAAGTAGATGTTAGCGATCATCTCATCATCATAAAAATTCTCGTAAAAAATGAAACTTCAAAATGTAACTGGTAATCCTGACAAATTCTGTACAAGGACTCGATGACTTCTAAAAGAAAGATGTTGTAGCTTAAGAAAATAGTGGTATACCATACACTATGTGGTAAAATGGAATCCCATACTATTCGTAGAGATACCAGGCTACCAGCCAAATCATATTCTGAATGAATCCATTTGTGATACATAATGAGAAACTTGAAAAATCAACAGCAGAATATGGTTTGAATTGAAATTAGTAGAAAAATAATTAACCTTTATCACCAGACATATTTCCTTAAAAAATCTGTCAAAGATACTTGTAAGAACGTTTAGCAGGAAAAAAAAAATCTTCACAATAATAGAAGCAGCCTGAGTTTGTTCTTTAAATTATCCCGCAAAAAAAGTTTTAAAAGCCATCTTACATGAATGGCAAGAGCAATAAAATCAGAACTTACTTCACTCTCAAGGGCTGAAGCTGCTGTTCCACGATGTGCCGGTTCTATTGATAGAAGGGAATCCAAGAGAGTTAAAGCTGATGAAGGAAAATCCTTGAATGTCTCTGCAACACAACGCTTATATTGGTGCTGAGGTTTGAAGATAGTTGCATCTGGCAACTTCAGTTTCTTCCAGTACTCATCATGTGGTGATCCACAGAGTTTAAAAATCTTGTGCAGTTGTTCCACCTAGAGGTAGATGACCAGATCAGAAATCAAGAATTCATCAACCATCAGAATTATGTGCCAGTTTGAGAACCATAACAGAATAGTGAAATCTCTGGGGAAAGTATAATTTGATTATTTTGATCAGAAACATGCCTTTATTTGTAAATCCAATTAAATAGGAAATAAAAATTAAAACATCCAAAACCTTCTAAATTTTACCTATTCTTAAGGGGGGAAAAAAAAGCTTCTGTTACTTATTCCAGCATAAAATCTTCACACTCATCGATTCTTTAGAACAGTTGAGGCGGTGAAAAGTTTTAAGACAGATAACAAGAAAAAGTGCAAGAATCATGACTTCAACAATGGAAATGAAGTGATGGTGGTAATGCAGTTTTGGTGCAGAATCTGACTGTAGCAGTGGCACAATGGTGCAACAATTTAGTTGTGGACTACAGATTATACGGTTGGAACATATACTATTGAACGTTAAACTTCAAAAAAGTGTACTTTTTGGATGATCATATATTTCATTAAGCAATTATTCAAAGAATGAAGGTGACTTCAACTATGAGTAGAACTTTAGGGAGCCAATTCGAATGAAAATAACAGCTGATATGTTTGAAGTGGATCATCGCAATAAAATAAGAGCCCTTCATGTTCGATTCTCTTTATGCAAATTATTTGAAACATTACTTTTCTGTATCAATTTGGGTTGTTTCGCACATTCTTTAATTTGTTATATCCAAGTGCTTAAGCAGAAGGGTTATACCTCCGTTCTTCCAGGCATGACTGGCTTCCCTGCAAGCAACTCTGCAAGGATGCATCCAGTACTCCACAAATCAACGGCAACACCATACTCTGTAGCACCAAGCAAAAGCTCAGGGGGTCGATACCACAGCGTTACCACACGACTTGTCAATGGCTGTTTCTGCTCAGGATTGAAAAGTGTTGCTAGCCCAAAATCTGCTATTTTAAGAATGCCATTATCATCAATCAGAAGATTTGAGCCCTTGATATCCCGATGCAAAACCCCTCGACTGTGACAATGAACAAGCCCTTCAAGCAACTGTTGCGTATAACACTTCACCTGAAATGCATATTAAGGCAGTCTGAGAATGTGTTTTCAGAAAATTAAACTGAAATTTCCAAATATATGCAAGAGAGACCTGTGGTTCAGTAAACTTGACACCAGGCTTTGCAGCAAGTCCCGCGAGATCATGCTCCATGTACTCAAAAACAAGATACAAGTTGCATGACTTTTGTGATGCAACTATTCCTTCAAGCTTTATAACATTTGGGTGATCAAGCTGGCGCAGAACATGAATTTCCCGTGCCATAAAGCGAACGCTTTCAGGATCCATATTAACAAATCGCACTTTCTTGAGTGCAACAAATTTTCCAGTTTCATGATCACGGGCTCTATACACAGTACTGTAAGTTCCTTGTCCAATCTGCAAACATGACATATTTAGCAGAGATGATATAACCGATGCACATGATCATTCTGAATGACCAAATAAAATACTGCACAAGATTTATTTTTATCACCAATTTTTTTTGGTCAAGAATTAATATAAACTACTCGTTGCTCATTATGCATATAGCCTTTTTTTTCAAAGAAATTACTACTTCAATGAGGTTTCATTAACAATAAACAGCTTCAATGACCCAAGGATGAATGTTGGCATTACACCAATGGAAGCATTTCAGGGAATGAAGTGGAAAGTTTGTAGTTACTTATCATTTGCAGATCACCTAATATGTCAACAAGCCTATAAACTGACTTAAATGCCAAGTAGCCTGAAAGAATCCTAATCATCATTCCACATTCATTTATTGGAATGGCCTGATAGCAGTACTGATTAAAGAAAAAAAAGGTGTATCTTAAGATCACAAATCAGTTTTGTTTATCTTGAATTCATCTCATACTAGCCTTTCTATATAGGTATATGATAGAATTCTTCATTAAATAGGGAGAGTTAATCTTCTCTTATTTGTATCCTAAAAACCAGTCTTTAAATGATTCACATAAAGACGACACAGAGATTGGAATAAACTGTATACAATGGTATAAAATAATGTTTGGTATTTCAAATACTCTGATTATTTTGACCTAGAACAAATTGCAGCTACTGGATCATAAATCCTCATAATTTGTGACAAACAACAAAGCAGCAAGTAAGCATCACTAGTTCAAGAGGAAGAAGGAACAAATGTTTCCTAACCTTGTCTAGTTTCTCAAATGATCCGGCTCTCCGAGGCTGCCACCCGTTTACTGCTTCCGCGGCTACATCAGTTAGCCAAGAAGGCCAGCCGGCCACAGCATGTTCCCCGGAGAAGGCCTCGGCCTCAGTCGGTGCATCTGCAGCTTCCAGACCATCTCTATTTGCCCCCGCTTCTACGGTAGGCAGTCTCTGCTGTTGCCCGCCGCCATCCCTTGCACTTTCAGAACCACCAGCGGCTTTCTTCTCCCCAACTGCAGCTGGTGAGGGCAGGGAGGTAACAGCATCGTCTTGTGGTTTCGATACGTTGCCGTTAATTGCGACATCAGCGATGGCTGCCACAACCTCCTCTTTCTTGGAGATTGTGACGAACCGCTTCAAGGACTTTGTCCGGTGGGTCTCGCCGTCGCCGTCCGGGTTGATACCTTTGGAGCAGATGCAGCCCATAAACGCAACAAGCGCACGCGGTCTTCGTCTATTGGCAGCACAAGTACGTTTGCTCCGGGTGCATTACCCAAAAAATCAATCGCGCTGATTCCAATCTCCGCCTTGCATTCAACTCGAGCGAGTCCGAAAAGATTCCGAAATCTTCAATAGATGAACACAATCGCTCAGTGAGAAGCCAAAAAGATCCAATCTTTTCCGAATTATACAACAACTTTCGGCCCGCAGGATCCTCCTCGACAACACACAAATTGTGTCCAGATTCGAACGTGGACGGACAAAGGAGCTGTAAAAGCCCTGACCGCAATGCACAAGATTTCGATCAAAAGCTGCCGCCTTTCCAGGAAAAAAACAACAACAGGATCATTATCTTTCAAATTAACACAGAAAGAAGAGGAGCTCCAAGTCCGCTCTTAGGGAAAAAGAAAGCACACAGAATTAGACCAAAAGTCGCTCTTTTTTTGGGTAAAAAATGAAAAAGAAGAGAAAAGAGATTAATTCTAGCAACCTGTCAGAGGATTGGAGGAGAGTAAAGGTAGCGGAGAGGGTTTTGCGGATCCCCAAGCCCTAAAATCCCGCTGAGCCAACGCATTTTTCCCGTTCTTTTTTCCTTCTAATCCGGCCGAAATGTTTCATCAAGAGAGGAGAGCACGACGATCCCGTTCGACGAGCGTTGCAGTCACCCTACTTCAGATACCTTTTTCTCTACCCGTGTACATACTCGACAAACTGCAACCGACCCCACTTGTAAAGCCCAAATTGCCCGTCAGAGTGACCGCTAGGGTAAGACGGGAGCGTCCGAGAAAAGATGGGCCCGAATCAAAACTTCGTGCGCGCCAGTTTCCGCCATCGCCCAGATCTCGGCCGTCCGATTCGTTCGCGATGGTGGCGGGCAGCAGTTGCGGGTAACGGTCGAGTGGCCGTACCGGTTTGCGGTGTGGTTCAATGTGCTCGGGCCGATCTCATCCACATCCAAATCTGCTACTTCGGTAGCCGAACCCAACCCAATGGCAAGTGGAGTCGATGCAGACAATTTGACTCGACTTCGGCACTCATCGATACAACGTGACATTGCCACGAATCTCAAAGCACGACAAAATTAGATCGTGTGTTTTGACGGTGATGCAGCGTCGTGTTCGGCACGTGAGTGGCCAAACCCAAACGAATCGGATCCAAGTCTAGCGTCCGCATCGCGAAGGATGCCATACCGCGGACTACCATTTATGCTTGCGGGCGCCGCTTTTGTTCTCTACTCCGGTGTCGTCTTCTCGGCCTCTTGCTAAGACGCAGGGTTTCTCCTTCGGTAATCTGAGCTCTATTATCTCTTTAATCTTCCGTATATTCGACTCCAATCTATTCATTTGGGTTTAATCCTCTGCGATTGGGTCGTGTTAGCATCGGTTATGGTGACTGCGCTCGGATCTTGTTAGGGTATGTTGTGACGCCTCCAATTTGTTCGAGAATCGCAAAATTATGATCATTCTTGGTTCCTGTGTAGGGTAAAAGGAATCTGATGTTACAATAATCGTTGTTTGCTGAGCTTCTGGAACTTGCATTTAGTTGGTAATGATAGAAACCTGGGTTCATGACCAGATATCTTGTGTAGGGTTGTCGTGGTGGTGTAGGTGCATGTCGATCGTGCATTTGACAGTTGTATGTCCAAATTTTTGTCAGAATATTTAGGTTTGAGTTGTCGAGTATGTTATATCAGCACTAGATGGATTCCAGCTGCATGATATAGGTCAGTAGGCTTTGCAAGAAAAACCACAATCTTCACGAATCACTTATGGACCTAGTAGACCTCTCTTTGGCATATTAGAGGATCGAGATGGACAATTCTACCAAATTTCTTCAGTTAATCGATAATGAAAACATAACTGATGTTTCTTAGGTGTAAAGCTAAACTTGTAGGGTTAATCAAAATGGAATCTTATGTAGGATTTCTGCAAAACTATGCACTAACAGTTGAATGATGTCTATGCAGCACCATCTACACTTAGACTGCTTGATACTGGCAAGTAATCATGTTTAAAAAGCCAGTTGAGGCAAAATTATTGCAGCGCCTATCAGGAGCAGATAAGAAGAAGCTGAGAAGAACCACAAAGGAAAGATTTCCACATGCTTCAGATGCTAATATTGATGAAATTCTTCCCCCTAAGGTAAAAAGTGGCAACTAGTTTATGAAATGACGAAAACCTGTAATATGCATGAGGGATACAACATGGGCCATGAATAGGATCAGTGCACAGCAACTTGTATCTCTGTCTTTGCTTTCTTTCAAGTAGTCATTTTACTTATGCTGTGTATATCACAAAATCGTTTTACCATTATGTATGTAATTGTGTTGGCACATTATTTTGGAGTTGCACAATTACTTTCTGTATATTGTTAGATTATAACTACATGAATTTTAACTGGAGGATAGGAAAAACAGAAAGGACAAACAGAAGTTAACATGAGTGTGAGTGGCAATAAAAAATTTGAAAAATGCTTGACCTTGTTATTGGCATAACAATTAGTGTGTTAGGATTTGTGAAGGTTGTACTTCCTTAAAAGTATCCGTGAGTATAAATAAGGTCTATTTAAAAAAGGAATTGGAAAAAGAAAGAAAAGTTAAAAGCTGATGTGTCCAGAGCAAACCTTAGTTGGCGCTTAACCTTCAGTTGATAAGTCATCATTGTAATGTGTATAACAACCAAAAAATGATGCCTGACTTGATGGTGGATGTGTGGAGGCACAATTTACAGTTTACACTGAAATTCCACAGTTTTATAAACTAAATTAATTTATCAGTCTTGTGCAGATTTATGGTTTCAACTTTTAAGAACAGCAAATTATAGTATAGACTTGAAAAAGATTTACAGGTTTGATGAGACCACATAATAATTAACAAAAAATGTTTCATATATGTTCCGCGAGAGTTTATTACTTGTCATCAATGAAAATATTGTTTAACAAGTTCTCTTACTATGGTAAATTTATTATAATTTTTCTTTTGTATAGGATACAATTGATCAATGCATGCGTGCTTTTTGTTGTCACTGAGAATGACTTTCGTAATTTTATGCAGCATTCCAGAATTCCTTCTTTTACTGTGTTCAATAGTGTTTGGCAATAATAACTAGATTGCAGCATATTCATGAATCTCTAGTTGAATACATATGCAAATACATTCCTTGCTTTTGACGTCTGGAGATCTCTCGGGCCCATGCTTTTCTGCTACCTTATATCTTGAGATGACACTTTTAATTTGATTTTCACAAGACCCAAACTACATTTGCAGTTCAAAATCTATTTGCAAGTCAGTTTTGATGAGACAGACGAGGGACATATCATATTTAATATAACTCTTTTTTGACTTTTGCAATATAACTCCACTTGCAGTTCAAAATCTGTTTACAAATCCATGCATTTGCATCATTTTTGTTCTGTCTCATTCTGTATAATGCATAATGCTATTTCTTTTGCTTGAATCTATAATTTGCTGCAACTTACTTTTTTTTTTCCTTTTCCCAACAAAACATTTTTAGGCTGACATAACAGTGGCTAAATACACAAATAGGGTTCATGTTTATGTTATAGAAGGAGGGCTTCCTATGCTTTTTGACATTGATGGACGAGGCACTGAGATATACCCAACAGGTGTTTACAATTTATTGCGTTCTTATACTCTAGTATACTATGTTCTCTCACATTTCTGTCACTGTGTATGTTTCCCTTTTCGGTATTTCTTTCATGAATGAGCTGATTTTTATTTTGTTTGTCTATCATTAACATAACGATACTCTTAAAGGACCTTTTATTTTTGAAGGAAAAATCAACAGTAAACATCATGCTACCTTTTTTATTGAAAAGTGCTTTTATGGTCATTTATGAAGCGTTTACAATTTTTATGCTGCAGTTAGGCCTTTAAGTTTCTCCAAAAGACATTCACTTTATGGATTTTAACAAGACAACATGAACCAAAAGAAAAAAAGGAACTAGAATGAAGTTAACTAGGATTAATGTGGCCTGGTTGGTCAATTTATCAAGAAAAAGAAGCTTTTCAGCCTTATGTTGGTAGAAACACCTCAAGATTCTTTTTAGACAGGTCTACATGTTTGCATCTCTAAATAAATTCAATCTACATTATCACATTTAATGATTTTTTTGCCCGTTAGTTAATGACTCTGTTCAGGTAAATGTGTGCTTTAAGAACTATATCAACTTCTAAAGAATGCAGTCTTAAACTAACTGATCTGTCATAAACATTCAATCTAATACCAATATGATATGAATGGTTATGATGTTACCTTCATGATGTGCAAGAATTTTTTTGATTGAATACAGGAGCTGGTCTATATTCAAAATCATGTCAACTAAATGGGTGGTTGATTGCAGATGTTTTCCACCATGGAAACTGAACTCTTATCAAGGATCATGGTGATCAGCAAACTTATCTCTCCAAATGATAATCATACAGAAAAAGGAGGAGAGCATCAACAAATAAGAAAATTTGGAGCATTTATATCAACAGGCATTATTGAAAGGACAATTTTTAAGGATGATTAATTGGAAGCTTTGCCTTCCATTTTGGCTTTTTTGTCTTTTGTATTTCATCATCTTTTATTATAGTTCCCAAATGGTGATGTGTTGGTACTTGAGCTATATATATAATAAAATTAAGAGTTCCTTTACTCATTAATAGTTGGCTTTGACTCTGTGTAATGACATCCTTTCTTTGAGTTTGGTTTGAAGGAATTGAAGCAAGTCCAAGATATTGAAGAATTATATTGTTACAATTGATGAGAGTCTATTTGTAGTTAGTTCTGAATTTGAGTTATAGGTACAAACTTTAAAAATTAATAGTTTTAGTTTATGTAGGACTAAAAATGTATGTGTAAATTTCAACTTCAGTAATGCTATAAGAAAAATAGAGAGTATAGTCAACATAGCTAGATAAAATTTATCATGAATAAAAGTTTAAAGAATATTGAATATATTTCAACAGAGAATGGAGTTTGACTATATTTTTTTCTAAATAAAAGTGTGATGATTAAAATTGTGAGGGGCATGGAAGGTTCTGTTGATCTTTGTGTAAATGCAAAATGATAAGTTATCTACAAGGCTAGCCAAACTTTATGGAATGGAGTATTTGGCAGTTTGTACATATGTACAAATAATAGTGTTACCAACATGAGAATGTTGAGATGGATGTGTGAGATCAGTAAAATAGATTCAATAAGAAATGCCTA
Source organism: Musa acuminata AAA Group (assembly GCF_036884655.1). NCBI lineage: Eukaryota > Viridiplantae > Streptophyta > Magnoliopsida > Zingiberales > Musaceae > Musa > Musa acuminata. The sequence continues at coordinate 23,677,257 of NC_088339.1, read as the reverse complement.
TTTTTTTAAATGATTAAGCTCTCTTCTTATGAGGGTCATGTGAGGGAAAACCATCAAAGATGGCATGAATTTATTCAAGGAGATCTCAAGTGCTTTGGTCAGACGAATTGAGTCAATTATAATTACTGTTGCAAGGAGAAACAGTAGGTAATCTAAGAAAACGTCACCAGGAACAATAAGATTAGATTTGACTTTGCTCTTAATTTGAATACTATATAGCCATAAATAGGGCTCAATGTCAAGGAAAGATCCATGTAGAAATAGGTGCGACATTGCAGCTTGTTGTTACTTGTTATTGTCCGGTGTCATATAGAATTCACTGCTTCTAGTTTTATCTGCTTTCAATCTTATGCAGTTTTTCATACTAGTTCGGGTTTCTACATGTTATAAGTGTTATTCATCTATATTGTCACTGTATTGCCAGTGTCATGATATGATATATATTTTCATATGCTGGGAGTTGGTTTTGACATGGATACAGTCATGTAAAGATCAAAGGTTCATAAAGAGTATACTTCTGAATTGCTCAAATTTCTTGGACTATTTTGGTTTTTTTTCTTCCCCTTTTTCTATTAGTTGTTTTATGATGCTTTCTCTTGTTTGTTTTATGTGACTCCACAATAGCTTACTGTGCATATTTAGGATGCAAAAGGTCCAACATGCTGAATTTGGTAATTTGGTTAGAGGTTCGTATTAGGCAATTGAATTGGCTAAATGGATGCATCTTTCAGCAGAATGATATTTTTCTTGATCTATCTTGTTTTATGGTTATACACTCTACTGACCAGCAGTGACATTATTGTAATTGTAAAGACAAGGTTTTAACTAATTCCAAACCATATTGATTATTTATATTTAGGAAATCAGGTGTTTGTTAGATTACTGGTAGACTGAGAATTTATTATATTGTTGAATTCACAGTTTATGCGCTGTGGAAAGTTCCAGAACTCATACCATCCTTTCTGCTCAAGGGTGGTGAGGTTTCTCGCTATGTGATTGGAGGTGCTGATTTGATGTTCCCTGGTATTAGTATACCTCCTGAAGGCCTGCCTTCATTCTTATCTGGGCAACCATGGGCAGTAAAAGTTCCTGGCAATCCAGCACCAATCGCAGTAAGTGTGCTTTATCTATAACATTAAGTTATTGTGTTTAAAGTTCCATTCTCTTTCTGCATTCCGGTGCAAACCATTGTTGTGATGTGGTACCCAATTTCTACAGGTTGGAGCCACCACTATGAGTAGTTCAGAAGCCCTAAAAGCTGGTTTACGTGGGAAGGCTTTAAGAATAACACATTATTATCGTGATTATCTGTGGTAAGTATCTTGGCCAAAGGCTGGAGAAATTTTTAACCCGACCTATTATCTTAATGTTGCTTTTGTTCCATACAGGCAATCAGCTGAAGGTCACTATATTCCAAATGCTGGCTTTTTGGAAGATGTTGTCATGGAAGATCCTAATTTATTGTCAATTTCTCAGCCAGCTGATGAACCTTTGGATGCTTCAAATGATGAAGATCATGTTAATACAGCAGAAAGAGATCGTGTTGATACATCAAATATCCATGCCAGCACAGATATTGATGCTCCAATGAACTTAGATGTTACTGATCAAATCTCTGAAGAAATGACTACTGATATAAGTGGGCTAAAAGTATCAGACAATGTTACAGCTGAAGAACCAAGTGATGAGAAGGAACAGCAAACTTTGTCTAGTGAAGAAATTGATGCCCTCCTGGACAAATGCCTCTTGCAAGCATTGCATGCAACGGTTAAAGATAAAGATCTTCCCATGCCTGGAAGCACACTATGGTAAAACTTCCTAGTTTTCAAGCCGTTTATCCTGATTGTTGAATCAATAACTTTCTGTCAGTTATTTTATTCTTCCTATTACAAATATAATTTTTTTGCTGTAATTGTTGGCTCAGAAAGTTACTAGTTAAGTTTGTTCAAATTTGTTGTGTATTAAAGGGTAATAAATGTCATATGATTCTGCCCATCCATGAAACTGGTTTATTTTTCAACTACAAGGTTAACAGCAGAAGTGCCATGACAGATGTTAGATTTCATGTCCTAAAGATTTAGCATTTTAGTATTATAAATGGCTGAAATTTTGTAGTCATGCTTTTATTATTCATGTTACTCTTTGCCCTTTCTATAGGTTGGAGCTGTCTGTAGATTCTGTATCACATTTTTGCCAGTAACCATGGAAGTCACAGACTCTAATAGTTCATACTGGTTTTGTTGATAATTTCATAGGACTTTTGTTATATTACCAAGCCATTACGTTATAACCTATCATGGCATGTCATATTGAATTGAGTTAGAGACTTACTGTCTATACCCTCTATTCTGCTCGAAGCAAAAGAAAACTGAGACTTGTCAACTACATTAAGTTCAAGTGGTTGGTCTTTCTTGCTATCTCTAGATTCTCTACCAGGCAACATTAGATGTGTGATACGAATATATGCTTACTTCAAGTACAATATGTTTTCTGTGCTTGAAGCCTTGAATTGTCCTCTAAATAATTCAGTTTTCTTATGTAATATGCTTGTGGCACATAGGTCAAACCATGTACTACCATGCAGACCTTCAGGCATTACTTTGGACATTAAAAAATCTTCTCATAAGAAACTTTCGAAGTGGTTGCAATCCAAATCTTCTGCTGGGCTGGTGAGCATTTACCCAAAGCTTTTAGTAATATTTTGAAAAAAGAAATTATGGTACTTCTTTAGTTTGGGTTTCTCTATCAGTGTAAGAGCATTGAATAAACTTGAACAGACACACATACAATCAGTGATAGCACTGTTTGGGAGTGATTTTTAAGTTCTTGTTCGTATGTGCAGCTATTTTCTCAAATTTCCCTTTACTGTGAATAAAATTGAGAGTTCATCCATCTATTTCTGCTCTAGCAGTATACAAGCATGCTATCCTGCTAGGTTGTCTATTCCTTATGAAAAATGCACATGATTACTAGCTGACCTTTTTTTTGGTTTATAGAATGAGCTTCTCCAATTATCTAAGATGTGTTTAGGCAACTGTCTAGGACCAAATACTTCTTGATCAAAAGTCATCTACTATCTGGATCCTGGAATGAGGACTCAGTTCTGCCTTTTTATATCATTTACCTCGTTAAATATTTTCATCTAATCTTCACATCTGATAATGAAACAAATAACGACACCTTCCTAATTGGAACAGCAGCTTCTAGGATACTACTTAAAGTATGAGCATGTACAAAGTAATGTGCATGATTATAGTGCTTATTGAATATAGTTTCATTTTTTTACAGTCGTCTTTATGAGAAATTTGGATGGGAGTTAATGAGTTATTAGACATTTGATGTTTATAAGCTGATGCAAAAGGTTTCTTTTCTTGTTGATTGCTATTTCTGAACAGATATCAGCAAAGGAGGATAAATATAAAAAAGAGGTCATGTTACTTAGCATTAACCGTTGTCATCAACAGTTCATGGCATTTAAGCCAGAGAAACGGGTACCAGAAAATGCTGAACAAAGGCATGATAACTCAGTCAGTGAGGGTGCACACACGAAACTACAACTTGAGGTAGTTGAAGTCTACAAACCAAGCACTCATGTAAAGTCCATATTCACCGCTGTTGGAGCTGACACCGGAAGCTATTATAGTGCATCAGATGCCACGGACATTGCCTTCAGGTGCATTTGATGTTAAAATCCTGCTTTTCGCTTCTAACAGGGTTTGCTGAATCACATGGCTTATAAGATCTTTTTGTTATCACTTCTTTTTTTCATTTTCTGTTGTGATGTTCTGGAATAGTCACTATTTAGTTTAATTCTTGGCAAGTCAGATATGTTGAGAAGGAAAATCTGGTTAAGCCAACAGATAAGGCAATGGTAACTCTGGATGCTGCGTTGTGTGATGCTCTTTACAAAGGGACTATCAAGAAGGGCTCAACTTATCCCACAGACGTCCACAAGAAAGATCTAGGTTCAACATTTTTAAGCAGGATGCAGATTCATCATAGAGTATCAAAAGGAAATGAAGTTGCCGTGCGTAAGGGTGCTGTGAGACCCATTCAGATTATGACTGAACGACGACAAGGGAACAAGAAGGTGACAAGGGTCTCAGGCTTGGAAACTTTTTTGATGGATGCTGACTCACTGGCTTCTGAATTGCAAAAGAAGTTTGCGTGCAGTACATCAGTGGCAGAAATTCCAGGTTTGATCTTATTCAATTAGCAGAAGGTTGATTTTTGTATAATTGTTGTAGAAGGACAAGCATGATTTCTTTGTTGATGCATTGACTACTTGCACGACAATCCAGGTGCTTTTGGATAGTTCACAATCAAGTCGAGATAGTTTCATTTGTTTTATTATTTATAAGTAGGTAATATATTGACCTATATAACAGAAGGTTCTGTGAGAAGCATCGAATACCAAATATGTTCAAATAACGTGAAAGGAATAATGACTCTTTGATTATCAAAGTTGTCACCCTTAATGGAGCCAAATGATTGGAATGTATTTGCTCGCTGTCGTGGGTATTGTGTTACTAAGATAATCAAACGTTTGAAGGACTTGGGAAGTCTGAATATATATGATTGCTCATTTCATTGAGGCAGTCTTGCTAAGACTAGAAATCATCTGCCTGACTAAATTTTACTGCATATGATATTTTGACATGTAGATCGTACCTGTGACTATTATCAGCACATATTCAGATTAGAATATCTGCGAGACAATCAATAAGAACTATTGGAGTTTTTGTTTGAAAATTTAAATGGCAATGAAAGAAAGGAAAGTAAACATGAGGTAGTTTCAGTATTGTCTTGCAAACGGTAATTGGAACAGGTAATTGCCGAAAGCTTCATTAACAGTGTTGTATGCTATCATTTACATGATACTATATCAGAAATTTCAGGGTTATTTTGTAGAATCTGGTTTCCATCTCTTTGTACTTTTCAAGTGACTGCTCAACATGGTGCTTGCAAAATCATCGTCATTCTGACTTTGATTTGCTAGATTTGTGTTTCAATTTATATAATGGATTTTCCATGCAAATTTTTACTTGGTCGAGTGATTTCAGGTAAGAAGGGACAACATGAAGTGCTGGTTCAAGGTGGTGTGATCGATGACCTGGCGAAGCACCTTGTGGACCACTATGGCATTCCAAAGAGACACATTGAGGTGTTAGACAAAACCAAGAAATGATACCTGGAGGACCGAGCGGCCTGTATCAGTAGTTTCTCCTTCCTTTTGGATTATAAGACCTGCTTCTGGATGATAATGCTGATGTTTCCGAGTTGAAATGAAGATGCTTTTTCTGAGTTCAGTAAATTATATCACATCTGTATTCGATATTGAGACTACCTGTTGTTGAGAGAAAGGTGAAGATCGGTTAAATTTCTCATGGCTGTGTTTGCGTGAACTTCGTATTGTTATTTGTATCCTTTCTTCTCTCTCTTCTTTCTAGTCTGTATAGACAACCGATCTTGCGGACTAATCTTGCCTTTTACTCCTGCATTTACTTTGTACCGTTGTCTGTAGGTATAGCTCTGTTTGGTTCTTGTCACCTTTTAATGTGGTGCTTATAATTCTGCCACTTCAGTTCTATTTGGTCCGACGACAATTGTAATTGTCGGATCCTTATGTAAAGAATCTGTCAGATCAGAGCAGTTCGGTGGTGACATCAACATTTAGGTCAGTTGAAGACAGTTCGATGACATTCCTGCCGTCATCACATCATCAGTAGGTCCGTCAAAAACGATTGCGTCCCTTTTTATGGATGCAATTAAAACACATAATAATGATATGTGGAGGCGTGTGGCTCATTAGGGTCACACCAACCATATGGAGAGAGAGGCCTGAGACACGTGCATCGCAGTCGCCGACGTCCTACCATAATCCACCTTCCCTCGACGACTCGCCTAACTCGGTTGGACGAAGATGATGTCACGCGTCACCGGTTCCATTTTGGAAGACCGTCGCGTAGTGCCTCAAGTGTCTGCTCTCGCTGGCTTCCGCCCGTTCCATGTCCTCCGGTCGCTAACTGAATCGTAACTTAAGTTGTGCTCCACCGCAAGCTCACGCCATTGCACGTGATCATCACGCGATTCTTATCCCTTCATTACCCCCCTCCACCGTAAGCGTCCCGGTGTCGCGGCCACGCCACTAAAGGAGCACTAGAGCGAGCAAAATGACGCAAGCGCCACGCCCTCCGCTCCCGTGGACCACGCGGATCTCCGTCGCCGTCGCCTCTGCCGTCACCGACGCCGCCCGCCGCTCCAACGGCACCGTCAACCGGCGCCTTCTATCCCTCTTGGACGCCCGTTCCCCGGCCTCCGCTAAACCCCACTGCGGCGTCCGCTCCGCTGACGTCGTCGTCGACCCGGCCCGCCACATCTGGTTCCGCCTCTTCGCCCCCTCCGACTCTGCCGCCGCCGCTGGCGAACCCTTCCCCGTCATCGTCTTCTTCCATGGCGGCGGGTTCGCTTTCCTCTCCCCCGCCTCCCGCGCCTACGACGCCGTCTGCCGCCGGATCTGCCACGAGGTCCGCGCCCTCGTCGTCTCCGTGAACTACCGCCTCGCCCCGGAGCACCGCTATCCGGCGCCGTACGAGGACGGGACCGACGTGCTCCGCTTCCTGGACCACGGGGGCCTCGCCTCCGCTGACCCGGCCGCGGCCGACCTCTCCTGCTGCTTCCTGGCGGGTGACTCCGCCGGGGCGAACATCGCCCACCACGTGGCCCGGCGCTGGGCCGCGGGCGCCGGGTGGGAGAGGGTGCGTCTCGCAGGGATGGTGCTGATCCAGCCGTTCTTCGGCGGGGAGGAGCGGACGGAGGCGGAGTTGCGGCTGACCCGGGTGCCGCTGCTGTCGGTGGAGCGGACGGACTGGATGTGGCGCGCGTTCCTGCCGGAGGGGGCAGACCGGGACCACGAGGCTTCGAACGTGTTCGGCACGCGGGCGGCGGCCGGGGAGCTGGAGGCGGCGTTGCCGGAAGCGATGGTGGTGGTGGGGGGATTCGACCCGCTGCAGGACTGGCAGCGGCGCTACTACGAGGGGCTACGGTCGAGGGGTAAAGCGGCACGGCTGGTGGAGTACCCGGATGCCATCCACGCCTTCTACGCCTTTCCCGAGCTGAAGGAGGCGTCGGCGCTGATGGAGGAGATCAAACGCTTCGTCGACGCCCATCGATCACCAGCAAAATAGCACCAGTAACAGCACACTAAAGTAGCTGGAGATTGTGATCAAATAAATAAACAAATTAAAATGTCAAATCAATCCATCAAACATTTTCCCCATGAATTATAACCTATAATACCCTACAAAATTTCCAACACCTCCAATTTTTGCATCATTTTTAATTAAAATGATTGATGCTATAATTTTACTATTCTTAGAATCTTTTTATTTTATGGGGTTTGAATAATATTTTATTAAGTTTATCTATTTCAATAAAAATCGAATTTAAATTTATTTAATATTTATTTATTTATTAAAAAATTAAATTAAATTTTATAAATAGAAATATATCGATTTCTTTTCATCAAAATATTATTTCAATCTTTTTGACAAATCATTGATTCACATATATGACATATAAACCGAGTTAGACATTGTTCTATCATCATTAAACCAATAATTTTCTCTCAATAATTTTCTCATCTAATTGGATCATAATAATAATTCTTTCTCTTGTCGATTAGGAATAGAATTAATTGGGCTTATGTAACCAAATTTTAGCAACTATAATTGATAATAAATACACACTATAAACATATTTAATGGCTTGATGATTTCAGCTTTATAATGAGCTGTATTTATCATTTCGATGTTAATATATCCCCTTTTTATCACTTGTCTTTTGTACCAAAAATTCTTAATTAAATAAAACAGAATAACTGTTCTTTGTTTATATATATATATATATATATATTATTATTAACTATTTAATATATTTAATAAAACCTCAAATTTTAATTAGAGTAGTAATTAGGCCTTCGAAATATAGTCAGCGGTTGGTGACCGTCGATTGGGTCCGGATCAAGCTCATCTGGCCCGTCGATTCATGATCTATGGTTGGCTCAAGTGAAGGCCCAACAGTAGCTGTTCGAGGTTGGGTTTGGGGAGTTAGCCAGCTTGGAATCAACGGTCCAGATCACATCTACGGCGAAGTGCTGGGAATGAACCCTAAGCTCCCACTTCCTGGCTCGAAGCATCCGCCCCGTTTCGGCCGCCGCCGCCACCACTTTGGAGAGGCCGAGAGCGCGTCTGCGTGCTCGACTTAATCTTTGGCCACCTCCCTCATCAGCCGTAGCAGACTGCGGCGGTAACATCGAGAAGACGAGCTCGCCCACGCCTTCTCGACGGACTCCCGTCCTCGCCACCGCCCGTCCAGGGGAGGAGGCAGAAGAGGTACGAGTGGCTACCCGCGCTTCCTCGGTTGATTTTGTTGCTCGGTTTTCGATCGCCTGTGTCTGTTCCACGGGATTAGGTCGTCCTCGTTTGATTTTGTTCGGTTATGTGGTTTCTTGTAGAACTGATAGTTGGCGTGTGATTTGATTTGTGTTGGTGTTTGGCGGAGGATGATCAGCTCATAAGAACACAAGCTGGTCTGATATCGTGCTTGGCTTTCTGATTTATGTGTCACTTGATTTCCCACGATCTATGGCTCTATGATCTTGAGATCCTATTTTCTCTCCTTCTTGTGGTCTTCAGGGTTTGTTCGTGGTTTTCTAGTATTCTTGTACACGGGAATGGAGCTTGCTCTTTAGGCTTTCCTATGGGCGATCCTGACCAACAGTTCGATCAACCAGACTCGAACCTCCGATTTAGGCTGTTGTTCTCCTGATTCCTGAAGGCAGATTGTCGCTTTATTGCGTGTTCTCGCAAAGATTAGGTTTAGGTTCTCCTTACTCTGGGTTTCCTGTTCTCTGCCTTGATTTGTTATCATGTCTCTTGGAGTGTTAGAGCTGCATGATCGCTGTTAGTAAAGGGATGCTACTTTCCTCAAGTTTGGTGAATTGTGCTGGTCTCATTAGGTTTGAATGGCTGCCTGGGCTTTGTGCTTCTTGCACTATTTCATCTGTGGTCAGTAAAGATTCCAATTCCTGCTGGACTAATTTAGATGCTTCCTCTCTTGCATTGTGGTTACTTGTCTTCTCGGTAAGGAGGAAGGCAAAGCCTCGATCATATGTTTATTAATCTCCCCAAAACTACATCCTGATACATTGATCTTATGGAAACATAACTCCTCCAGTGGAAATTTAGAATATAAATAAAGCCAGACATACAACCAACAAGTCTCACCGGCTCAGCGGTACTGTCTCCTCTAAAATTATCAGGAACTTTGACATACGCGACCTTTAGAAGTATAGGCTTCTTGTAACAGCATGTTATCCTTCCTGTTACTTACACCAATAACCATGAAATTACTGTGGATGAATTACCTTCTAACCAATCTTCAAAGCATTTTAGTTCATTTATCGCGATTTGAAGCCCTCCTAATATCCTCTTAAGTAGAAATAAAAGGACACAACCCTTGTCCTCACAATTTGATTCGTATACAAAGGTCATTGTAATGCGCTGAGCTCTCACCAATGCGAAGCTTGGGGAGGTCAGTGGATGCAATGTTACCACTGTATAAAAAGAGGTTGTTTCAATAATTTGGACCTTGCTCACCTGGTACCAAAGAAGCAACCTTATCATGATGTCAAGACTCACTCTCCCACAATTCAATTTGTATAGTTCGTAAGAATGAATTCTACACTAGCCCATCCAATTAATTGATCATAAACATCATCAGATTTATTTTCACAAGTACCGAGTCTTGGGAGTCCATTTAAAGTGGTAAGGAAAATGGAGGATTCAAATCCAAGATAAAGCCATATTACATAAAGGCATTGATACATGGCTACTATAGTTTTCTTTTACTCATTAGGACTAGTTTGTAGATTGACCACTTGGTTTGGTTGGTTCCATGTAAGTGAAAGCATTACCAAATGCTCATATAAATGCATAGGGAAATAAAATTATGTTAGTATAGGTATAATGTAACAGTTGATATAATGTTTTCATTTATTAAGTTCATTTTTTTTTTATTTTTCTTACTTTCAGAATTTGTTATCTTTTTTATGCTTTTAACCTTCTGTGAACCAATGATTCTATTTTCCTTATTTTGCTTAATTGATTTATGGTGAAATATGTGTATATAGCCAAAACACACCATGTCTATGACTTTCTTAGGAACCCCTCGCAAGAGTAGAAAAAGTTATGGAAGGAATACATATTTCAAGGGTGGCACAAATAGAGTTTGGAAATATCAAGCATAGGGTTGCCAAAATGAGATCAATTAAATAAACAGCTGGGTTCCAGTTTCAACATGTTTACAGTTTATGTTGGCTTTGCTAAACAATTTCATTGTTGGGAACTTGTTTCAGAGTTTTATATTTTGGAGATAATGCACCTTCTGAAAAACATTACTTTTGTGTTTTATTTAGACAATGTTGATATTTGGAATGTTTGCAAAAGTGCATACAACTCTATTTGTGTGTTTTTTGTGGGATTCTTTCTTATTCTTTTTTGTTTATGTTTTGTGTGTAACTTTTTTTTGTCTTAATATGGCAAGCCTAACATTTTGCTTGTTATATTTTAGTTTTTAAGTTAAGCTCTCCTCGCAAAGTAAAGTTGGTCAAATATAACTGATAGCTTTCTGTTACCATGTGGCCTGAACTTTTCTCTCTTTTGTTGATAGAGAACAAAATTTCAAATAATTAGTGTGTATTATTAACCATGTTGGCATGAAGTAGTATATTGTATTATTTGCTTTGATAAGGCTTGAAATATTGCACTGTAGTTCCTTGGGTTTCATGTTAACTCTCCTGCATCTCTATGGATGTCATTGCTAATTGATAGTTGGTTTGTGAAACAGTGTGCAACTTTGAAGCCAGAAGAATTGCTAGGTGAATTTGATCTGTAATCCACGTCGATCATTTAAGGGTGTTTTCAGTTGTTTTCATTGTCATAATTCGAAGTTGAATCAGCCTTTGAGGGGGTCTAGAGTGGATTTATGCAGTATGGGCAGACATGAGGGCACTTTGCTGCTTACATATTTGGCAGAGATTCAAAATGGGGAGCCCCTTTTCTTCTCATCAAATTCCCTTCCTGTAAAGGCATACAATTTTGAACCTGCAGGGCATGCATTTCATTCTGCTGCACTTAAACTGCTGGGATTGTGGGATGAAGAAGATGCTGAAACTGATGGACAAAGTGTTCAATCAGATGACAGGGGTCAAGAGCATTTACCATCTTCAGATTCTTATGGCAGTAAGGGCAGAAAGAAATCTAGTGCTGGAAGCACTCAAAAAGACCATTACGCACTCTTGGGCTTGGGGCATTTGCGGTTCCTAGCTACTGAGGATCAGATACGAAAGAGTTACCGTGAGACTGCATTGAAGCATCATCCTGACAAACAGGCTGCACTTATTCTTGCTGAAGAAACAGAAGAGGCTAGACAGGCTAAGAAGGATGAAATAGAAAGTCATTTCAAAGCTATTCAGGAGGCGTATGAAGTCCTAATAGATCCAGTTAAAAGAAGAATATATGACTCAACTGATGAATTTGATGATGATATTCCAACTGACTGTGCTCCACAAGATTTCTTCAAGGTTTTTGGGCCAGCATTTATGAGAAATGGAAGATGGTCTGTGAGTCAGCCTGTTCCTCCTCTAGGAGACGAGAACACATCTATGGAAGATGTGGACAGTTTCTATAATTTCTGGTACACTTTTAAAAGTTGGAGGGAGTTCCCTCATGCAGATGAGTTTGATTTAGAGCAAGCTGAGTCTCGTGATCATAAGAGATGGATGGAGAGGCAGAATGCAAAGTTGAGGGAGAAGGCTAGAAAGGAGGAACATGCACGGGTTAGGGCCCTTGTTGACAATGCTTACAAGAAAGATCCTAGAATTCTGAGTTGGAAGGAAGAGGAAAAGGCTGAGAAGAAGAGAAAGAAGGAGGCAAAAATTCTGGCAAGGAAGTTGCAGGAGGAAGAGGCAGCAAAAGCTGCCGAAGAGGAAAGGCAGCAAAAGGAGGAGCAAGAGAGGAAGATGGCAGAAGCTGCTCTGAACCAGAAAAAAATAAAGGAAAAAGAGAAAAAGCTCTTGCGCAAAGAAAGGACTCGTTTGCGCACTCTCTCTGCACAGTTGGTCTCAGAGAATTTGCTTGATCTTTCAGAAGATATTGTGGAAAGTATATGCATGTCATTTGACCTGGAGCAGCTCAAGCTTCTTTGTGACACCATGGAGGGTAAGGAGAAAATGGAGAGAGCCAAGTTGCTAAGGGATGCACAGGGTGGAAGCAGTTCAGATGTGATGAAAAAAGGGAAGACTACCAGTTTTCAAGACCTATCTCTGAAACCTAATGGCACTGTAACAGATGCCAAGGTGGGTGGTCCATTGAGCAACTATGAGAAGAAAGAGAGACCATGGGGAAAAGAAGAGATCGAGATGCTTAGGAAAGGCATGCAGAAGTATCCAAAGGGAACCTCCCGAAGGTGGGAGGTCATTTCAGAATACATTGGTACTGGGAGGTCAGTTGACGAGATCCTGAAGGCCACAAAGACAGTCCTCCTTCGGAAGCCCGACTCTGGAAAAGCTTTCGACTCTTTCCTTGAGAAAAGGAAGCCAGTTCAAACCATCTCTTCACCTCTTTCGACCAGACTGGAAACAGAGGCCCTTCCTGTTGATGGAACTCATGCTGCATCTTCTAGAACATCTGCAGGCGACCAGAATCCATTAGAGGTTCAAGCTTCCAATGGAGTTCCTGCTGCCGTGGATCAAGATGCTTGGTCTGAAACCCAAGAACGAGCCCTTATCCAGGCTCTGAAAACATTCCCCAAGGATGTTAACCAACGCTGGGAACGCGTCGCTGCTGCTGTGCCTGGGAAAACTATGATACAGTGCAAAAAGAAGTTTGCTTTGATGAAGGAGAGCTTCAGAAGCAAGAGAAACACCGATCAGTAACTTACCATTAAGAGATTCCATTCCTATGAAGCAGATTTTGTTTCCAACGATAGGTAAAAATGTGCAGCAGAGCACTCTTTCCCCTGCCATGGAGGAACGTTCCAAGAGTGTATCAAATCGTCATCATCCTACCTATCGCATCCAGATTTTTACAATTGATTCTCCAAAGCAAGACCAACTCACAATCAACAAAACCACACCATATTCTATCTATCAGTCACTCGGTCTGAATTTTTAAGCAAATCACAGCTATTGACAATATTATTCCCTCTTTTGGTAGTCTATATACGAGTCTTTCTTGTCTCCGATAGCTGAGTTACCTTATGCCCTTGCTGAATGCTTTTGTTTGTGTTTCTGGATATCATCATGCATTCCAGCAACACCCTGTTCTTCTTTACGGTCGCAATAAACTGTCTTATGAAATACTTGAGGAGGTGCAATTGATGCCATCTTTGTGAATCCAGCATCCGATGCTAGGCTTTTTGTGTTCAATTTGATCTGTTTTTGAGTTTAAATTAGGCTTGAAACAGGAAGTTTGGCTACGTTAGTACGAGAAAGACATGGTGTCATGCTGCTGTGTAGTGTTGAATCATTTTAGAGTAGGCTTCATATCGGCCAAATGGTTAGCGAAGCCAAAAACCTATGTGAAACATTAATAAGTCATCGGGAGAGAATCAAATGATTCAGACGCAGCAGCTCGAATCATTTCATTTCATTTCATGTTGAAGGTGGTGATTGGCTTATCGCAAGTAGGTTTCATTCATATGCTTAAATCGAGTTAATGCTAATTGTTTATGACTTTGATGTTGAACCAATTAATTAGCTTCTCACTCGCTCTTGTATGGTTCTTCAGAAGTCAACACCCAACGCCTGCGCCTCTCTCTCTGGTCCACACGAACTCGTTCCTATAATGGGGAGTACGATGCTGTTGACTCGGGCAACTCCATCCATGCCCCCTTCTCTCCTCCGCCGTTCGATTCTAGGTGGCAACTGGTGGATCCGATGAAGCTTCTCTGCTACCCGAGCGTCGTTCCGTCGAACACCTCCTCCCCTCCTGTATTTATTTTGTTGCTTCGTTTTCACCATCGAGAAGGGAACGGCTATGAGAGCGCCGTGTGCGAGCATCAAATGGCCATTGAGTTGATAAGCAGACCAGGCAGAGATCGAACGGGTTCCACGAAGAAGCGGAGACGAGGAGTGTGTTCCCCGTGTTGAATGGGTTCGTGTTGTCGATGCGCATGGTTGCTGTGATCGGAGATCAGAAAGAAGGGAGACAAGAGAGAAAGTAGAAGATGGCGTCCGCACCGCTCAATCCGTCCAAGAAGTCGATCCGCAGCCCAGGCGGTGGTGGGTCTCAAAACAACCGAAATGCCAGTGGGCAAACGGTCAAGTTCGCGAGGAGGACGTCGAGCGGCCGCTACGTGAGCCTCTCCAGGGAGGACATGGACATGTCGGGGGAGCTCTCCGGGGACTACATGAACTACACGGTGCACATACCCCCGACACCCGACAACCAACCCATGGATGGACCCGCCGAGGCCGCGTCGGTGGCGGTCAAGGCGGAGGAGCAGTACGTCTCCAACTCGCTCTTCACCGGGGGTTTTAACAGCGTCACCAGGGCGCATCTCATGGACAAGGTCATCGACTCCGAGGTGATGCACCCCCAGATGGCGGGCGCCAAGGGCTCATCCTGTGCCATGCAGGCCTGCGATGGCAAGGTCATGCGGGACGAGCGCGGAGAAGACATCGACCCGTGCGAATGCAGGTAGCCTCCTCCTCCTCGGCCAGTCTTGAGAGCGAAAGAAGGTCTTCTACTGGTGCTAACCAATCGATTCCAGGTTTAAGATTTGCAGGGACTGCTACTTGGACGCTCAAAAGGATGGGGGGACGTGCCCGGGTTGCAAGGAGCCATACAAGATAGGGGAGTACGAGGACGATGTGCCGGACTTCCGCACCGGCGCTCTCTCCCTTCCGGCGCCGGCCAACGCCAAGACGACAGCTGACAACCGCATGTCGGTAATGAAGTCGAACAAGTCCCTGCTGATGCGCAGCCAGACCGGGGAGTTCGACCACAACCGGTGGTTGTTCGAAAGCAAAGGGACGTACGGTTATGGGAACGCCTATTGGCCCAAAGACGGCATGTACGATGATGATCTCGAGGAGGGCATGGCGGACGGCATCCCGGAAAACATGGATAAGCCCTGGAAACCCCTGACTCGGAAGATCCCGATGCCTGCCGGAATCATCAGCCCTTACAGGTATGTTGTCTCCAACCCCTCACCCCATTGTGATGCCATGCGATCTACTAATCTCGTTGATGTGACCTCAGGCTTCTCATAGTTGTGCGGCTGGTTGCTCTGGGTTTCTTCCTGGTATGGAGGGTGAAGCATCCGAACGAGGAGGCCATGTGGCTGTGGGGCATGTCCATAGTCTGTGAGATCTGGTTTGCCTTCTCCTGGATCCTCGACGTGATCCCCAAGCTCCACCCGATCAATCGGGCGACCGACCTCTCGGTGCTCAAGGAGAAGTTCGATATGCCATCCCCCTCCAATCCGACGGGACGCTCTGACCTTCCCGGCATGGACGTCTTCGTCTCCACCGCCGACCCCGAGAAAGAGCCACCGCTCGTCACGGCTAACACGATCCTGTCAATCCTGGCCGCCAATTATCCGGTGGAGAAGTTAGCGTGCTACATATCTGATGATGGTGGCGCTCTGCTCACGTTCGAGGCGATGGCGGAGGCCGCGAGCTTCGCCAATATTTGGGTCCCCTTCTGTCGCAAGCATGACATCGAGCCGAGGAACCCCGACAGCTACTTCAGCTTGAAGGGGGACCCGACCAAGAACAAGAGGCGGTCGGACTTCGTGAAGGACCGGAGGAAAGTGAAGCGGGAGTATGACGAGTTCAAGGTGAGGATCAACGGGTTGCCCGATTCCATCAGGAGGAGGTCGGACGCATTCAATGCTCGGGAGGAAATGAAGGCGATCAAGCACATCAGGGAGAGTGGTGGCGACCCGACGGAGCCGATAAAGGTCACCAAGGCGACGTGGATGGCCGATGGGACGCATTGGCCGGGGAGTTGGGCCACCTCCGCCCCTGAGCATGCCAGAGGAGATCACGCGAGCATCCTCCAGGTAATATATACGAGTACTAACACCACCGTTTCACACTCTCCTTCTTCTTCTCTTCCATTTTCATTCTACTGCAGGTGATGCTGAAGCCGCCCTCGGCGGATCCGCTTTACGGGCTGCCGGACGAGG
Source organism: Musa acuminata AAA Group (assembly GCF_036884655.1). Lineage (NCBI taxonomy): Eukaryota > Viridiplantae > Streptophyta > Magnoliopsida > Zingiberales > Musaceae > Musa > Musa acuminata. The sequence continues at coordinate 23,661,000 of NC_088339.1, read as the reverse complement.
ACCAGACGATGGACTTCACGGACGTGGACATCCGACTGCCGATGCTGGTGTACATGTCGCGCGAGAAGCGGCGGGGGTACGACCACAACAAGAAGGCCGGGGCCATGAACGCGCTGGTGCGGTCGTCGGCCGTCATGTCGAACGGCCCCTTCATCCTCAACCTTGACTGCGACCACTACATCAACAACGCCGACGCCATGCGCGAGGGCATGTGCTTCATGTTGGACCGAGGTGGTGACCGCATCTGCTACATCCAGTTCCCCCAGAGGTTCGAGGGCATCGACCCCTCCGACCGCTACGCCAACCACAACACCGTCTTCTTCGATGGCAACATGCGCGCCCTGGACGGCGTGCAGGTATCTCACTCTGTGCCGTTTACCTACCCCAGTTGGGGAGGGGCGGTTCGTTTTCTTAGATCGTTGTTGTCGGACTTGCAGGGTCCGGTTTATGTGGGGACCGGTTGCTTGTTCCGGCGATTTGCGCTGTATGGCTTCGACCCTCCCCGGGCGACCGAGTACACCGGGCTGTTCACGAAGAAGGAGAAGAAGAGCACGTACAGCAAAGAGACGGACTCGGACACGCAGTCGCTCAGGGCAGAAGACTTCGACACCGATCTCGACCCGGCGCTGCTGCCCAAGCGGTTTGGCAACTCTGCAGCGCTGTCCGAGTCGATACCCGTGGCCGAGTTCCAGGGCCGCCCCCTGGCCGACCACCCTGGGATCAAGCATGGCCGCCCTCCCGGTGCTCTCAGGGTCCCGCGACCCCCCCTCGATCCCGCCACCGTCGCTGAGGCCGTCTCTGTCATCTCTTGTTGGTACGTCATTCGTTTCATCTTCTCCTCCTTCCTGACATGCTTCGATCTGTTCTTGCTGAGTGATCGTGTGGATTCAGGTACGAGGACAAGACGGAGTGGGGCGACCGCGTGGGTTGGATCTACGGGTCGGTGACGGAGGACGTGGTGACAGGGTACAGGATGCACAACAGGGGGTGGCGGTCGGTGTACTGCATCACCAAGCGCGACGCCTTCCGGGGGTCGGCGCCCATCAACCTGACGGACCGGCTCCACCAGGTGCTCCGCTGGGCCACTGGCTCCGTGGAGATCTTCTTCTCCCGCAACAACGCCCTGCTGGCGTCACGGCGTCTGAAGCTGCTGCAGCGCATCGCCTACCTCAACGTCGGCATCTACCCCTTCACCTCCATCTTCCTCCTCGTCTACTGCTTCCTCCCGGCCCTTTCCCTCTTCTCGGGCTACTTCATCGTCCAGACCCTCAACGTCACCTTCCTCGTCTACCTGCTCACCATCACCCTCACCCTCATCGGCCTGGCCATCCTCGAGGTCAAGTGGTCCGGCGTGGGCCTCGAGGAGTGGTGGCGCAACGAGCAGTTCTGGCTCATCTCCGGCACCAGCGCCCACCTGTACGCGGTGGTCCAGGGGCTCCTCAAGGTCGTGGCCGGGATCGAGATCTCCTTCACCCTCACCACCAAGTCCACGGCGGAGGACGAGGAGGACATCTACGCCGACCTGTACCTCGTCAAGTGGACGTCCCTCATGATCCCACCCATCACCATCATGATGGTGAACATCATCGCCATCGCCTTCGGCTTCGCCAAGACCATCTACAGCGAGGTCCCCAAGTGGAGCAAGCTGATGGGCGGTGCCTTCTTCAGCTTCTGGGTGCTGGCTCACCTCTACCCCTTCGCCAAGGGCCTCATGGGCAGGCGCGGCAAGACTCCCACCATCGTCTTCGTCTGGTCCGGCCTCATCGCCATCACCATCTCACTCCTCTGGATCGCCATCAGCCCTCCCAAGGAAGGCGAAGGCTCCACCGCCACCAGCACCTTCCAGTTCCCATAATACTCTCTCTCTCTCTCTCTCACTCTCTCTATATATAATATATATATATATATATATCCATATCTATTATCTACAGACATATATATTAAACGTCACGTATCGAAAGATTGAGGAACGGCAAAGATGTAGAAACGAATAATTACGTAGACGAGGAACGATATATGGATGCATGCTTAGTATATGCAACCCTGAAGCCACTTTATTAAGCAGTTTTCCTTGTCTGCATTGTATTTTTACTTTTATTCTTTTGATGTAATTCTTCTGCAATTTGTTGTCATCTTGTTCCTCATTCTCATTAACTTCTGCTTGAAGCCATTTTCTATTTCCTCATGATGCAAGCCAATGATTCTCATTTTCTTTTTCTGTTTACTCTTGTAAGTTTCTCTCTCTCTCCTTTTCACCCAAGTAGTATGTAATTCTTCTCTCATCTTCAATAAATGAATTGTGGGTTGTGACATCCAAAGTTCAATCTCTTATCATAATATTTACATGGAGAGTTGGATTGGCTTGGAGTGTTTAATGTGTCTATTATTAACTCGATTATTTATTATGAATTTTCCCCTACTTGGAGGACAGGAATCCAAAAAGAACACCAACATGGAATGACTTTTGGATGGAGATGACCCTATGGAAAAAACCCTACATCATGCACCGCAAAACTAAGAAATACCATAATAGGAGTAACCATGCATGGCCTACAAATGTTATCATAGGAATCAAGATAAGACGTGAAGTGCAACATCAAGCAATCCTTCAATATCATTTCCAAATCTGCAACGCAAATTCCGATTCATTGCATACCAAAAATCAAAAAGAAAATTCATATGAGTCTCAAAACCCTAATGTTATATTGACGACTTGCATGGGATGTCTACGTGAAATTAATGGAAGGGGGGGAGCATTCATTGCAGGTGCAGTGCCTGCAGCTGCAGCAGCAGCAACGGCGAGAAGGAAACTGCATGCAACGACGAATATGGCATGTCTTCTTTATGACGATGGTGATGATGATGAGGTATTCCTGCAGACCCAGCTGTGCACCGTCAGTTTCCGACGCTTTGCCGACAAGCCATCTGCTGCTTTCTCCCATTATATATACCCTGCGCTGCTGCCTTCCTCTCATCTTGCAAGTTTCTCTTCCTTCTCCCTTCTTCATCCATGGCTGACGACGACGATTTGAGATTCTTCTTAGACTATGGAAGTGTGTTCGACTTCTCGGCCCCCACAACCACCTTCGCCAATCCATCCACGTCCACCACCCCGGTGGCTTCACCTTCTGCGGGATCGGCGGCCCCGGCGACTCGGCTAATTGAGTACCAGCCTCTGCCCACCTTCGCGAGTCCGTCCACGTCCGCCACCCCGGTCGTCAACCTGGTACCTCAATCCAACTTGCCGGACCAGATCCCGGCTCCTCGGTGGTCCTTCCCCTCCGTTCCTGCCGCTGCACCTTCTGCGGGAGCGGCGGCCGTGGCGACCCGGCTAATCGAGTCCCCGCCTCTGCCCGCCTTCGCGAGTCCGTCCACGTCCGCCGCACCGGTGCCTCGATCGAACTTCCTGAACCAGATCCCGACTCCTCGGCTGCCCTTCCCCTCCGTTCCTGCCGCTGGGCGTGGCTTCACCTTCTCCCCCACGTCTTCTGCTGGCCCGTCGACCTCTCGCTACTTCGATGACGGACTGCGCTTCGGATCGATGTTCAACCCGTCGTTCCCGCAGCTCTCGTCTGCGAATTCTATCGGGACGTCGTTCTTCTCCCCGACTAGAAGAAGCTTCCCCGTCGAGTCCGCGGCTGACAGCCTTCCTTACCGATTTGGCGGGAACAACGACATCAGCATCAACCCTTCGTTTGCTGCTTGTTTTCGTGCCTGGAAGAATCTAGCGGAGTCGAGTACGGCAGCAGGCGAGTTGGCGAGGTCGAAGCAGGCGCCGCCTCTCCCATACAGGTGCAGCGAGTGCGACATGAGGTTCCCGACACCGCAAGCCTATGGCGGCCACATGAGTTCGCACAGCAAAGCGAGGAAGGCGCAGCCTCCGCCCGCAGAAGCCTTGGTTCCGCCGAAGAGGGCGAGGCGTCCGAACACAACCCCGTGGATCCCGGAACGTGGAGAACAGCTCGTCCTGCGTGCCCCCGATCTTGATCGACCTGTCTTGATCAGTGGCGCCACCGTGGCAGATGAAGAAGATGCACTGAGCGGCCCGCCGCTGGGAAGCCAAGGAGGCGAATCCAGCGACGGATGGCAGAGCTGAAGTGGAATCCACAGTTGCAGGACGCATGAACCGGTCGTGCTTCTGTTCTTAGTAGATTGTGATGTAGGGCAACCGATAAATGCTTTAAGATTCGCGTTTGTTTGTGGATGATGATGTCTCAATCGTTTAATTGACCATGCGTTATTATTAATGCTTTTTTTATTATATGGTAATTATATACGCCGATCATTCACATAGTCTCACGTGCATCGCTCGTGTCGGTACTCGTAAAGACGGAAACACCCTTCTCTGGTTCGGCCATTAACTAAATCTCTTCTCTTCGACGCCTCCTCCGCCTCCATCCTTCCCTCTCGAGCGAGATCTGTCGTCACCGCTGCCTCTGCTGTTGAAACGAGAAGCCGTGGTCTTCGGGGTACCGATCTCCTGCAGTTGTTTCTTGGATCGACGATCTGTCGACCGCCGTTCGTTTTCTCGGAAGGTAATGTCGGTCGAAGCCACTTCCAGGCACTTCGAATTCGTTTATCTGCTACTTGTTCGTTTTCTTGCTGCGGGTATGTCCTTCAAATGGGTCGGATGCACCATTTGCGTCCATCTTTCGGCCCAAGATGCTGAGCGGCTGGTTTGCCTTGGCAATTCTTGAGCCCATGCTGTCCCGAGTGCTATGATTCATTTCTTGATTGAGAACGAAAGAGGTGTCGGTTGATGAATGCGGAGTCTATTGGTCTGGTTGTTTCCATCACCTCTTTCTTTTTTCTCCTTAATTTGCTCCATCAGTACCAATTTTCTCATTATTGTTTGGATCTGTATCTTTCTCTTCTTGCATTACGATACCGATCTGCTCCCTCCCGTTGATGTAGCTTAGAAGAAGAAGTTGCTGCTAAAGTGATCTTCTCCGTGGTAGTTTAGAGTCTTTAGACATTCTCTTAAAGATTCGCACCCATTCTGTTCTGCGTTTGGCTAAACCACGTCACGTTTCTTGCATATTAGTAACCTGTGAATGTTTTCTAACCAGTTAATGATGAGACAGTGATGTCCTAGTATTCATGTCTTCGCCTGACAATCTGTGTGTTATTAATCTCTGCCGTCCAATTTATACATCAACAAGAGTGGATGATTACGTAGGCTTGAGAAATTACTCGTTGCCTGGCTAGATTTATCTTTTCCTTTTGCTTGTGGTTTTGATTTCTTTACCCAGAGAACTTGTTGGTATTTGAGGTTTTTGGTCCTTTAATTTTGCATCATTTAGTACCATTCTTTGTGTTGCAATCTAGTAGTCTATGGATAGTTAAGCACCTGCACGGATTTTGTTTTCACTTCAGGTCAGCTTGATAATTGTGGTTATTAGTTTTTCTTTGGTAAGAATGGCATACTTTACCCATACTCTAATTAGTTCTCGAGCATTCAAGTCGTTGTGCCATAATGGACCACAGGGAAAATGGCTGCTTCGGATGCGGCACCTCCCCAGATTGCGATAATTGGAGCAGGCATCTTTGTCCGGACTCAGTATATTCCTAGGTTAAGAGATATAGCTGATCATTTAATTATTAAATCAATTTGGAGTCGAACTGAGGTATGAAATTTTCGTGTGTACTCTTGATGCAACAGGCTATGAATTGGATTTATCTGCAAACTAGTCTGTTCCGTTTGATGCATTCTGTACCTAACATTATGTGACATTCTGCCTAGGAATCTGCCAAAGCTGCCGCAGAACTCGCGCAAGATTTTGCTCCAAATATAGAATGTAAATGGGGTGATTCAGGACTTGAGGAAATCATTCAAGACAGCTCCATAACGGCAGTTGCTGTAGTTCTTGCTGCACAAGTTCAGGTTTGAATACATACCCGATGCTTCAGTTGTACAATGAAACCCCTAAGACTTATTCTTGAACTGTCATCTGCATGCCTCTATACAAAAGACTCCATAGAAGTACATGGAAGTATTAGAAGAAAAAAATTCATTAATTTCTGTACTTCCCGTGTAAGTTCTACAGATGAATGTAATCTTGTGTATTCATTTGGTTGCATTTGATTAGTTACAGAGTCTTCCACTTTCAGGAAATATTTTTATAAAATTTTATATTGAGATAAAATAAAATTGTCGCACTTTTGAATTACTAAATTAGTTAGCAGTACTATTTAGTGTTTGAAAGAAAAGATTACACTTTCTGACATGATGCTGGCACAAGAGAATGTAGTACATTGTAGAACTGCACAAGGGCCCTGGTGTTTACTTAGGAACTCATTCCAACCCATGATCTTGCATATAATGTGATCACTGCTTGACAGAAGTGAAAAATAAGTGATTGTTAAGTGCTAACTGAAGTGTTTTTGCTCTAATTGAATGATTATTTTAGCCACGAAAATTCGAAAGAAAATTATTTAAGAAAACAAAGAGGCAGAGAATATGAATCAACAAAGTCAATAGAAAAACTTGAAGAAGTTAGTTTAATAACATGACAAGGGCATATTGATCCAGTTAGAGTTGCTAAATTTTAGGCCTCACTCATGTTCTCCTCTCATCCTTGTTCTAGTTAGTGTGTCATGATATTATAAAAATGTGGGCAGATACGTTATCTTCAAAGATGCATGTTTGTTACAAGGTCCATTATTTCAACTATATTAAATGATTCATCCTCGATAGTTTTTTTAGAAAAACTGACTTGGGCAGTACTTTAATAACATAAAATAAAGAGTTATGTTCTGTACTGCATAAGTCAACAAGAGTGACTGCTATAGCTGCATATCGAATAAAGGCTTTCTTAGTCTTTTACTTATAAACAATGATATCCTGCTTTCAAGCCCCATCATAATGGATCATTTGACAGAATTTGCACCGTGTTAATTACACTGTCCCTTCTTTGGAGTTCACCATTCTCCTGCTTGATTTTAGAATGGCCCTTTTTCACTCACTTCCTGCTATCCATCTATGATATTTCTTTTTCCATGGAATTGAAATTCTCATTGATATTTTGTTGATGACCATTTTTATCATCCCAGGCTAATTGCTGCTAACGCAGTTAATCAAACATGCAGGTTGAGATTTCCTTGAGAATGTTGAAAGCGGGAAAACACGTTATTCAAGGTACTGAAAAATTGACCATTACATTGGCTATTGAATCAATATATTAATATAGTAACTGAAAGGCTCATATTTAAATCAATATGAGCTTGGGACTGGTTAATTTTGTTGGTTTTGGTTAAATCGTCCTCAAGTTTATGAAGTTGATCTGTATTTTGCTCTTCTAAGATTTGAAATTGATCTTCACTTATCTAATACTCATTTTGAGTTTGTCTTCGTCCTTTGCATGGCTTACAAATTTGACGAACAAAGAAAAACCTGCTGCTGGAAGTAAGTAGTCCGTATCCTCAAATTGGTATCCTGTATCGTCATGTTTATATTAGTTGCTAAAGCCATTTGTTAGTGGTTTATGGACTTGAATGGCATGAAACGTCAACAAATATTTTCTTTCAGATAAAAGTCAATTAGCTTGTATGATTGTATGTTTTCCCTTCTTAATTTTTTCTCCACAATCATATATTATCTCATTGACATTGGATCTCCACAATCATATAAGCACCATGTGTCATGAGTGCTTATATTTGTCAGTCTTATCACACAATTCTAAGCACATTTTGATCAAACTAATTGCTATTTTTAAAATAATTTCTGCAAACCTGTTTCATTGTTACTTGGAATGGGTTGGATGCACCATTTGTGTCCATCTATTGGCCCGAGAGCTGATCCTCTGGTTTGCCATAGCTATTAATATGATTTACTTCTTGCTTGAGATCCAAGGAGATGTCGGTTGATGGATACTGAGTCTAATTGTCTGGTTGTTTCCCTCTTATTGTCCTCTTTCTGCATAATTTGTTCATCACTCCCAATTTCCCATTATTGTTTGGATCTATACCCTTCCTCTCCTTGGATAAAGAGATCGATCTGCTCCCTCCTGTTACTTGTAATGGAAGATATATTGCCCCGTGACTCTTTTTGTTGAATACATTATTTTATTTATTTTTAGGCTCATACTGTGGACGTTGAATACATGGGACAGATGTTTATCTTGTGAATATGTCACTTTAAATTGATTACAGCATACAACTTGTTTAGGTTACAAGATGTTTATCGTGTGAATGTCACTTTAAGTGAATATGCCTTTGTGTAATCAATTTCCTGTCTTTGGTAGCCTTGTCCTATAGCCATCAACAGAAGAAATAACTCAGACAAATATAAGGTAAGAAATACCTTATGAAATGATTGACACTAGTCACTAGCACCAATTACTGAGTCATAAATGCAAACTACTAGAACTAGTTACTTGTCTCACCTGCAACATCATCAGTTATTAATATGTTTGTGCTTACTGCTGTTGATGTGTATTTTTTCATCAGAACATGTAGAGTGGCCTGTAAAACTTGTTTTACAAGGAAGGAGGTGTCCAGTGTTTGCACTTTGCCATTCTCTCTGAGCTAGTTTTGCTTTTACATAGAAAATATGCACATTGTTTTCATGTGTATGTCACTTTTCATGTTATCCCAATTTCAATCCTTATTGGCTTGCTAATTTATTTCTTTGTGATAGTCAATATTATTTTAATTTGATTAAGAGCTACATTATTGCATCTCCATGTGGTTCTGTATTTCACTAAAATGGTAAATTAATTATTTGAATCATCAGCTGTAAGCGAGGCAGAAACAGCAATATCATGCTACAATTCTTTTTGCAACAATTTTCCTCATCAACCTGTATGGGCTCTGGCTGAAAATTATCGCTTTGAACCTGCGTTTGTTGAGGTATCAACCTTCTGAAAGTAACTTTACTTTTTGTAAGTACTAAACACTATCTAAACTTGGTCATATAGTCCAGGAAATTGTTAAATGATATTGGTGATATGATGCACGTCCAAGTTATCATTGAAGGATCGATGAACAGTTCAAATCCTTACTTCTCAAGTTCCTGGAGACGAAATTATTTTGTAAGTGACAAGTTGAGTATGATTAAGCTGACCTCACCTGTTATTGCTATATTGTTTTGCGGGCTTTCCAAGCTTCCAAGAACTGGCATTTCAAATCCCCAACTTTTAAACAATGAGGAAAACAATATTATTTTTTTCTCGAAATTGCATATTACACTGTATTTTATTACTATTGCTTCTATTATTGATGGAAATATTACAGTCAATTTTTTTATAATTTTGTTTTGGTTTCAGTACTGGGACCTGGTTAGACTGGCATGTACCAGGACGTGTGATACTAATATGGACAATACAGTCATAAAAAAGTATTAAATTAAGTCTAAGCTCAGTGTATGAGCATTATAGCACAGTACCAGCACACGTTTACCCAAATGGACCAGCGTGGTATAGTTGGTACACCTATGTAGTGGAATTTCAAACTTAGATGATGACTTCTCTATCCTCCATGCCTGTAAGTCCACAAGGACGGAAACTACTTTACCAAATGTGTATATCAAGGGTGGAAATACCAGGTGTGATGGGCGAATATGTAATTATTTGAACATTTACGTGATGCTTTACTATAGCTAAAATGATGTTCTATAAACTGTTTGAATCCTACCCAATACGTTAGCACTGTATAGAGATACTGGTAAAGACTAGAACACGTCTGTGTCATGATATGCATATGACTGATGTTAAATATGTTGGATCATCATAGACATGAATGTGTGTCAAGTTACTATGAATTCGCCAAGTGCTTGTCTGGACTTGTGTTTATAAAAATAGTTTTCTCTACAAACTCCTTCTATGATGTCAAACATATGTTATTATTCTAGGGTCTTAAGTTTTATTGATGACACAATTATACCAAACTCATTAACGAGTCACCTAATTATTTAGTAGTTGAACGTTAAGGATGACATATGTATTTCTTTTATCAATATGGTGCAAAAAGACGTCTATTGCAGAAATGCTGGCAATTAAATTTCTCCTACCTGCTTATGGACTTGTTGTAAATAAAAAATTTATGCCACAAGCCATATACAAGGCTTTTGACATCATTGTTTAGTTGAAGCTGAAAGTCTTAGGTATTTCAAAGTTATGGCTTCATGTTTCACTATAATTCTTTTTTAAACTTACAGGGAGGCTTCATTCTAGATATGGGGGTTCACTTCGTTGCAGGATTGAGGATGGTATGCTCTGTTTTCCTTCAGTCTAGCTCACAAGGCAAGATTTAGTTCATTAGTCATGCAGCCTCTGAAGAGGCTGTTTCTTGAGTTGACCCCCTTTTTATGTTTAGACTGATACCATGTTTTAAGGTTTGAACAATCACCTTTCTGCTTGTTTCAATACCAGGCAAGATACATGATCCACTCCAAAACTAATGTTAAAATTTCACCTGATAACTGTTTCATAAAACTAACACTAATTAAATAGTGGACCTAAGCAAAAAGGGTAAGCTGATGTTTGTATGTATCATCCAGAATCTTGGTCAATACATGAGATCCAGGAAAATGCTATGTGTAGATGATATGATATCATGTTAAAATTGCATTAGTATGGCACACTGCTGGCCAGACCATGCAAGCACACCATAATGATAAATTCAGAACTTAATGAAGTAAATTCAAGTAATTACTTTGTTAACTCCTTGCTAGTATTAAGGATCAATTTATCATTATGCTCAACAGATGGTTGGGTGTGAGATCAGCACAGTGTCTGCCATTGCCCATCATGTGGATATGGCCCTGCCTCCACCTGACAATATATGTGCTCTTTTGTAAGTTTCGGCAAACTAGTGCTCCTGTAAAGTTCCAGGAATTTTTGGGGCTATTTTTAATTCTAAATAATTTGCACTTGTAGCCAATTGGAAAATGGATGCGCGGGGGTATTTGTAATGGCAGTGAACTCAATCTCCCCAAAGGTAAGCCGAATAAGATCGTCTATGTTTTCGACATACATATGCAACATAGGTTTAGAACAACAGAGGCTCATGTTGCATCTGTAAGTGGTGTACATGGCTGTGATATTCTCAATGGCTGAAGAAATTATGAGTTTCGAGGACCAGATGTCTTTTTTATTTTACATTGGTGCCTAAATCTTCTATTTTTATAAGTGATGTCATCAGATATATTGGCGCATTGATGGTTCAAAAGGGACATTGCAAATTGAACGTGGGACCGACAGTGGGCGCCATGGATATTCGGTATAAAAGAATTAAGTTCCTTGTATCTGTGGTTTCCAATAAATTTGGTTTAGAATTCTTCAAGGGTTTCTTTGGGTCTGCTTATTTTTGTGGACATTTTGGGAAGTATAAACTATGATGGCGATCAACTGCAGGTTCTGTTTTATACAGCAGGCGGGCATTGTCAAAGGACTTTCTATCCTTTCTGTGGAGTAAATGAGGAATTGAAGTCATTTATTCATGACATTTCACAGGCTAACAGAAAGGTGCGCCAATCTTGATTGTCAAATAAGCCATTGCTCAAAGTTATATGAGTGTGTTCAATTCAATGATTCCATGATGTGTAGTAGATTCGAAAGATTCAGCTGAATAGTTCACTGAAATCTTTGTGTTTTTGGGGCCCAGGATGGGATGACCAGCCATGAACCTGAGCCACGTAGCTTGTACAAGGAAGGTGCACGAGATGTTGCAGTGTTGGAAGCGATGCTGGAGTCGAGCGCCAAACAAGGGGCTGCGGTCCATGTGAAGAAGCTATGATGAAGAAGCCTTGTGTTTGTAACCCAGTATGGACTACGTATGCGCGAGAATTAATTTTGTTCTAATTAACTATCAGAACCTGTTTTGATAATAAAGGCGTTGGCTTTTGTCAAGTAAATTATCAGCATCAGAATTATACGGCGACCAACGGTGGTTACTCACCACAACCGGGAAGAAAGAAATAAACATTAGAAGGAAAAGAAAAAAAAAAAAAAGGAAAAGAAAAAGAAGAGAAAAACACATTACAAAGAAGGATTTTGATTTTGTTGTCAACCCAGTGATCACTAGATACTTTGAATCAGGGAATTGGAACATTTTGCAGTTGAAAATCCCATAATACAAAGAATAATTCATTTATTAATTAACGTAACTATTTAATGATATCCACAATGATGGGTGGATATCATGATTCTCTCCACTGCAATCTATTGAGAGCATCCACGATCGCCTTGCGGAATTCATCATTGTGGAGAAGAAAGGATGAAACGTGACCACCTGTCACCCACCTCACTTCTGAGCCTGGCCATGCTTTCTGAAGCTCCAAAACTGAATGTTTTGGAATATATCCATCATCCTACAAAATCCAAAAAAAAAACATACAAAATCAGAAAAAGAAAAAAAAAAACATATGAATCCTTCGTGGAAAGACAAGGAGCTTACAGTAGCAGCTACAAAAATGACAGCCTCAGGAATTTTAGGAATTGGGAACCGAGTAACGTCAGTAAGCGATAACACTGAGCGCAGCCGTTCTCTGGCTTGTTCCAGTGTCATCCCTGTCTTCTGTTCACCATCTTCTCTCAGCGCCCCCCATGCCGTGGCGTATTTCAAGACCCCTTCACAAAAAGCTACAACTGCAGAGTGGGGAGCAAGAAATGGCAGCGTGGCAATTGGTCTCGGATGCAGAGACCCAACCATTGCAGCATGCACACCCCCTACAGTTTGTCAATACCAAAGAAATTTGGATTAACATCAACCTAAGATAGTAATGAGAAGTAAAAAAGATCAGTCAAAAAATGATTTAAATAAAAAAATTGTTGTCATTATAAACTTAAATATATGATTGAGACATAACAAGTTGCAGGTTTGTTTAATGTTTCAGCACTAGCATAGTCTTTTAAGAAATAGGAGGCATATATTATATGACATTCAAAAACAGTGGTCTTAGTATACTTCATTTTACCCATGCTAAGGCCACATATGCCTGTCTTGCCAAAACCAGCCTCAACTTCTAACCAGTGCAAGAGACTACGTGATTCATCAATAGTTACTCTCCCTAGCAGTAGCAAGTCACTCACACAAAGAAGCTTTGCACCGCGCTGCAGTCTAGGACGTCGTTGTCCATAAAATGGGCTGCAGCACATTTAACTCAGATCAAAGCCAAAACATAAGGCATATGGAAAATCTTTTGCATTCTAAACGTCAGAAGTATCCATGGCAGTTGAAAGAAAAATTTTCCCTACATCTTCCAGGCTACAAATGTTCTCCTTCAACAGTGGTCCACCACTGTTGAAAAGAAAAATTATTTTACCTCTCAAGCACCATAGTTGCAATGTTCTCCTTCAACAGTGGTCCACCAAGTCTCAGCCTTCTCTCAAATGTATGATCTCCAGTGCCTATGAGTTTCCATACAAGTCGAATGAGATTCGGTTACGAATATGACGCATTCCAAAAATGTTTGCAAAAGCTGAACGGATAAGCAAGTGCTTGTAAAGGCCCAGATATGAGAGGATAGTTATGATTTCTTACCAAATATTTGCCAGTATAATAACAACGTATACTCCACCTACCAAATTATTTAAAGACGATGGACACATGGCTCATGTAAATTAGGATACATTTCCTTCATCATACGAGCCAACGAGAATCATTGAAAAACTTTGGACTCGTCCATGAGCCAACTTAATAATCCTCAAATTTCACTGGTATGCAAATCTAGTAGTTTTTTATTTGTGCTGATATAGTTGTGGCATTGACAATTTTCAGTGCAATATGAAAGGTCTGTTGTAGTGTCCTCTAAAATTGCACAAACTTGTTTCTATTTTATCCATCGAGAAGTAAAAACTTGATCGTGCATGCAGAATAATGCAAGAGGCAATTGACAATTTCTCTGGTAAGGCTCTTCATCCATAAGTCAATTTCTTTACTTTGGAAAGAAGCAGGTCATATTTTTCCCTACAACTCTTCAGGAACAAAAGAGGCATAAATCATAACACATATGAATCAAAAATTACCATGTGCCTTAGTGAATAGATTACTAAACCAACTTACCAAACTTGAACATTCTTAACTTTCTAAAGTCACTCCCAACGATGACTAACAGGTAACAAAGAAAACAACATCAACTCCAATATTTGATGTTGTTGCATTTCAGGAAAACAACGCGAGCAGCCAATAGGTAACAAAGAAAAGAGCACAAGTGTTGTATCATATCATAAAATAGTCTTGGCTAATATCATTTCTATGATTCTCTGCATGCATACAAATTAATAAGTATCTACTCTGTTAGTTGTAGAAACTCTCTCATTCAGCCAAATACAAGAACTACACCAAATATCTTCCACAACTAGACTTCAAAAGCAATATTCAGCTATAACATGAACAATGTTCTAATGCTACAAATGTCAATATGCCAAGCATTCATAACAACTTCTAGGAGTCAGATGTCAAATAAACAAAAAAAAAAAAAAGACTAACCTCGTTAGGATCATATGTACCAACCAAGTCAATGATAATAACCAAAGAAATGTTAGTTTCTTTCTGCTACATAGATTTTGTCTCAGACAGTGTAATAATAGGAGTAAACTGAAGAATATGCTTCATATCAACCAACTATAGGAAATTGAAACATTTAATATGCCAGAAGAATATAGAAAGGATTTCCTTTAGCGAAACACATTACTGATAGAACATAAAGTCAGATTGTACCTGCTAGGTGGACTACACAAGCCATCTTCTGTGGTGGAACAGTTTTTGGCACGAGAAAAGCAACTCTTGCATTATAGCTCTCGGGAGGTAATGCATTGATGAGTTGCTCGTCGCAAGGGGTCCTGAAAATACCTTCTCTCAGGCATGCATTACTTGTCTCCCACACAGTCTTCCACTTAGGTTGCACTAGAGTTGGTGGCCAATTCTGAGTTTCAGTTGCTGGGAAGAGCTGCTTGACAAAACGCTCCAACAAATCAAGCTTGCTTCCTCCCCATCCCTTTGAGAAAAAGGGTGTAGTTAATTTGGTTCTATGAACAAATGCCCCATAGATATGGTCCAGAACATAATGGAGGACTCCTAGGTTCACAGATACCATCTCTCAAGAACACCAGACCGCAATGCATGAACAATAATGAAAAAGAAAAAAGAAGCCACTACAGTCAATCCCTCAGCTGCAAAACTCTGGGTTTGCCCACCATACAAGCTATGATCGGATAACCTGCAGAATCCACAGTAGAATGTTGGTCCTAATGACAATAAATTAATCTAGCGTCACAGAATCTCGATACAAAGTATCAGATAGAAATAGTTAAGTAAAAAGAACATCAAAGAATACAAAATATGGTGAGTATTATAAACTACCAACAATCGGACTACCAACAATAAAATGTTTTTATTAGAATGTTGGCAGCGACTACAAACAATGGGACATGGAACCCACCAAATACTGCAGAAGCAGACCAGACTCATAGCCAACAAGCTCTGATAAATGCTAATGATGAAATCATTGGATAATGCAATTAAGAGTAGGGTTACAGTAAGAATTTAACCATGTCAAGGAAAAGTCCACAAGGAATACAGCATTACAGGTGCTGAAAAAAATAGGGAATTCCATACATCACGCCTAAAGCAAACTTGTGATGATCTTCTCCCCGCAGCTCAAAAGAAAACATGACAACTAGTATGAGATAAGCAATCTAATAACAACATTGTATGGCCGTCCGAAACAGAGACATCCAATTATGGATCTTCGTCGAGTAACACCGCGCCAGCCCATAGGAGACATAAAAAACAGATCTCCCCAGACAAATCCCATAGTTCACCAAGATTTTGTAAAGAAATCAAAGAAAGAGGCGTGGAACATCCAAGCTGTGGATCGAACCAAATTCAAGCGCAAGAAAACTTGAAAGAGAGAGGACCGACCTTGTCAAAATTGGAGGACAAGAGATCGCCCAGCAGCAAGCGGAAATCAGAGAAAACAACGAACAACGGACACAACGCGAAGGGAGCTTCCCACCTGGAATGCCACCAGCACACGAAGAACGATCTATAAAGCGAAAACCTCCAAGAAAAGAGGGGATCAAGGAAAGAAAGCCTCCCAGAAGAGGCGTGGAACATCCAAGATGTGGATCGAACCAATTTCGGGCGCAAGAAAACTTGAAAGAGAGAGGAGAAGGACCGATCTTCTCGAAGTTGGAAGGATTTAGCTCCCGAATTCAAGAAAGACAAGCGATCACCAAAAACAACGAGCTCCGGACAGGATGTGAAGGCAGATTCCGTACCTGTAATGCCATCAGCACCCAGAGGACGATCTATGAAGCGAAAACCTCCCGGGAAAGGGCGAATCAAGAAAGGAAACCCTCAATAACAGATCCGAGCGTGCCGTTCCTCTACCCAATAAAACCAAGAGTAGCCAACCACAAATCGAAGTGATTGTGGACTGCAAACAGAGAAAGAAGCAGCAGCGACGGGCGGATTGATCGAATCCGAGGATGGAAAGATGAAGGAGAGAGACGATTGCCAAGAGCGGAAAATAATAGGAGCGAGAGCGAGAGAGGCGCAAACTATCGGCGGAGATGTGGAGATTTGCTCCGATTTATATAAACATCCAAGGGGTTGATTGTGATCGTACGGTTACTATCCAATCACGGGCATTTATCAATGTGATGAACGGTGGAGATTCAGATTTATATCCTGGTTTTGGGTGACGAGTCCCCATCAAATCCAAGCTGGAGGAGGATAACGACGACGATCCACTGACAGTTCTACAGTCCTCATTGGTTGGCTATTATTTGGATAAGCAAATTAATATTATCTTTTGCATAAAAAAAGAAAAAAAAAATCATTTTAAATATATATATATATATTATAAATTTTATAAGTAATCGTCCTGATAAAATTTAATATAATAAATAAGTCCCTTCACTTTGTAAGTAATGATAAGTATATCAATTGCAGTTTTAATTAATAATATCATATTTGTTAATTAGCAATTATTAATCATGATGATATATAATTAAGATTCTAAGTTGTATAAGGGCATCTATATAACTTTGTGATATCTATATGCAAAAAATCAATCTAAAATAAATTAGCGAAAGTGAATATATATATATACATATATATATACGTATATATATAACTTTCACTCGATGCTCGCCTAATGAAGCAGAGGCCCCGACGATAGGCCCTCGACCGACAACTTACTGTCCATGAGGAGGTGGAGCAATTTTTGGTAGTGGGCTTCATAGAAGAGGTCAAGTACCCGCGGTGGCTGTCCATACTCCTCGTGAAAAAATCTAATGGGAGCTAGAGGATGTGCGTTGATTACACCAATCTCAATCGTGCGTGTCCGAAAGACTGCCACCCCCTTCCGAGGATCGACCAATTGGTCGATGCGACCGCCGGGCATGCTCGCCTCTCATTTATGGACGCCTTCTCCGGCTACAACCAGATCAGGAGGACACCCGAAGACCAAGAGCACACGACCTTCCTCACCAATCAGGGGGTATATTTTTACAGAGTTATGTCGTTCGGACTAAAGAATGCTGGGGCTACATATCAGAGAACCATAAACAAGATGTTCGCCCGGCAGATCGGGCAAAATATGGAGGTCTACGTCGATAACATGATCGTAAAAAGTCGTACGACAGCGGCCCACCTGACCGACTTGGTCGAGACGTTTGCCACATTGCGAAGATACGATATGCGACTCAACCCGACAAAATATGCTTTCGGCGTCAGCTTGGGAAGATTCCTCGGATTCATCATACATGAAAGAGGAATTGACACCAACCCGGAGAAGGTCAAGGTCATCATCGGTATGCAAGCCCCTCGGACAATCAAGGAGTTGCAACGGCTGAACGGGAGGCTCATCGCCTTATCTTGGTTTCTTTCCCGATCGGGTGATCGATGCCTCCCATTCTTCCGGGCCCTGAAAAACCCGAAAAACTTCTAATGGACGGCAGAATGCGAGGAAGCCCTCGTATGCGTAAAACAACACCTGGCCAGCCTCCCCCGCCTTGCCTCGGTCTCTTCCGAGGAGACGCTCAATATCTACCTAGTTGCCTCCCAGCATGCGGTTAGCTCCGTCCTGACCAAAGAAGCCTCCAGGGAGCAACTACCAGTCTACTACATCAGCCATGTCCTAAGCGGGCCCGAGGAGTGATACTAGCCGATTGAAAGACTGGCACTGGCGCTCGTGTTAACGACCCGAAAGTTGTGCCCCTACTTCCAAGCCCATCCAATTGAGGTAATTACCGACCGACCGCTCCGACAGGTTTTGTCTAAATTCGACGTTGCAGGTCGCCTCCTCAAATGGTCGGTGGAGCTCGACGAGTTCGACATACAATATGTATCAAGGACCGCCATCAAAGCCCAATCGATAGCCGACTTCATCTCAGAACCGACTCAACTCGAGGACGAGGATTCAGAACAGCTAGAGAAGGATGGGTCCTATGCGTGGATAGATCGGCCAGCTCGAAGGGCGCGGGCGCGGGGCTAGTGTTGGAAGCCCCTGACGGACGTTCATTCGAACGCTCCCTCCGCTTCGGCTTTCAAGCCATGAACAACGAGGCAGAATATGAGGCGCTCCTAGTAGGACTCAGATTGGCCACTGAGATGCAGGTAGACGCCATACATGTCCTCACCGATTCGCAGCTAGTGGCCGAGCACCTCAGTGATGGATACGAGGCCCGGGACCCAACCATGTCAAAATACCTGGCAGAGGTAAAAAGCCTGATCGCTAACTTCTCTCACTTTACATTATCTAGGGTCCCGAGGAGTGAGAACAAGTGAGCGGATGCACTAGCTAAACTGGCATCAAAGTTGGATCCCGAAGCCCAGCCCGAGGTCGAGGAGCTTCCTTTCCACGCGATCACGATCGTGGCTGTGTCCTCGGCCGACATGCAAACTACATGAGTGCAGGAGATGTTACGCTTCAAGCGGGACGAGATTCTTCCAGCCGACGAGGCCGCGACTCGGCACCTGCGCCGTATGCAGGCATGGTACTCCGAGATGAATGGACGGCTCTATAAGAGGTTTTTCTCGCATCCTCTCCTACGGTGCCTAGAACCCGAAGAAGCTCGGTCGGTTCTGGCCGAGGTCCACGGAAGAATTTGTGGAGAACACATCGGTGGGCGAACCTTAGCGTACAAGATCCTTCGCCAAGGGTACTATTGGCCCACCATGTTCCGAGACGCGAAAGCTTACGTACAATGATGTGGCTCATGCCAGAGGCGCGCCTGGATGCCCCGGCAGCCCACGGTTCCGCTTGCCCCCATCGACTGTGCATGGCCATTCGTACAGTGGGGATTGGACCTCCTCGAACCTTTCCCGCTAGCCTCGGGGCAGCGGAGATACATCATCGTGAGAGTGGATTACTTCACCAAGTGGGTCGAAGCCGAGCCACTAGCAACAATCACAGAACGTCAGGTGGAGAAATTCGTATAGAAAAATATAGTGACTCGGTTCGGCTTGCCCAAGACCATCATCACGGATAATGGGGCCCAGTTCACCAACGGGCGGTTCCAAGAATTTTGTGCGAACTATAGGATTCAGTTGAGGTTCAGCTCGGTAGCCTACCCCAGACGAACGGTCTAGCAGAGGTAACCAACCAATCCATTCTGGACGGGCTCAGAAGAAGAGCATCCACGGTCTGATCGACTTAGGTGGACGAGCTCCCTAGCATCTTGTGGTCCTTGTGGACCACCCCCAAAACCGCAACTGGAGAATCCCCCTACAGCCTCGTATTCGGGATCGAGGTCATCCTACCGCTTGAGGTGGTTATCCCCACCCCTCGGACGGAAAACTACGAGGAAACCGAAGGACTCCGAGTCGGTCTTGATGCGCTCGAGGAGCGGCGTGCTGATGCACACTTGAAAGCCCTCTCCTACAAGAGAGTCGTCGCCATAATCTATAATCGGAAGGTGCGCCCTCGACCGATTAAGTTGGGCGATCTAGTCCTACGCAAAGCTGAAGTTAGCGACCTGACCCGAACGTGCGGCAAGCTCGCCCCCAACTGGGAAGGATCTTATCGGGTGGTCGACGTCGTCGGAATCGGCACGTACCGGTTTGCAATGATGCAAGGCCACTCCCTGCCAAGGACGTGGAACGTGCAGAATCTTAAAAGGTTTTTCGTATAATGAAATCGAGTGAGACAATGAAGAAGTCTGAATGAAAAACCTTCATTTAAAACAAAAAATTAGTAACAAGACCGGACAACCATGTCTTGCAGCGCCTATCGACAAAATGTTACAATAGGTTTGCCCTATTTCTGGGGGACTTCCACGTTGTCATCGAAGGGAACTTCTTCGGGCATGTCGACGCCCAAGTCCTTAGGAAAGGAAGAGAAGGGATCTTCCGCGACCTCGAGGTCGGGGTAGCGTGCTCTAAGGCGAGCCAGGGCGACCCGATACCCATACTTATAGATAACCTGCCCCATCCGAGTCAGCCCAAGCTCGAAGCCCGAGGATTTTTTGTAGGTCTCGATCAGCTTCTTGTCCTTCTCCGGTCGTTGAGAAATCTCGTCAGCCAGGGCCTCGGAAGCCGCACACGCCTCATCCAGCTTCTGGTTGAGCGCAAGTGTCTCTCCCTTCGCTAGGAGGACCTCAGCCCAAGTCACCTTCAGATGCACATGGAGCTCTTTGTTCTACTCCACAGCCACCTTAAGCTCAGACTTGAGACGCGTCGCTTCCGCCTCTAGATCTGATGCGTGCTGCTTGGCCGCAGCCACCGCCTTAGGAGCTGCTCCCACGCGGATCTCCTCAATCTGCCTACTCAGCTCAGCGTTGCGATCGCTCAAGCTGCCGATGACTCGGCCAGTGTCGCGCACCGGTCCATCAACGCCATGACATAGTGCTGGCCCTGTAAGAGGAGTCAGAACAATACCACCCAAGTACAGACGGGAAGCCGATGGCGAGATGCTTACCCACAGCAGCGACTTGGCAGATTTACCGAGTAGGACTTCGGATGACAAGGTGTACAACTCCCGAGCCATGTCAGGATGAAGCCCTCCGCGGACGAACAAGGCCGCGGTATCCCCGTCGGCCCATTGCTCGAACCTGGTAAGGCTCGTCCTTCGTACCCGCGGGAAGGCAGTAGAGTTCACGAACGGAAGGCTCTTGAGGTGCCTTCCCCGCCCACTCCCTACTGGGGCCGGCCTCACCCCGCCCGAGGCTCCTCCCCGCAGGATCGGCCGGTTTAGTAGCGGCTCCTCCCGACTGGGCCATTGCCGCGTCGGATCCCTTCGTGACACAGATCTTCGCTTTCTTTCGAGGCCGACCGGCCTCGACCTCCACCAGCACATCTTTTGAGCTGATTCTCGGCTCGGTCGGTGGGCGCAAGGATGAAACCAACGAAGCCTGCCCCCCACGCACGGATCTAAGATTCATCATCTCTGCGCGAAAACACGGACATTGGTCAGTATTCTGAATGATCCGTAAAGACCCTAAACCACCCACTACGGGCATACCTCGAGGCATTGGGCTAAGACCCGCCTCGATCAACCACTACTCAGTCATGTTCCAGATGGCTCAGGAGGCGGAAAGAATCTCCTTGAGCCTCTGGAGGTCCTTGCGCTCATCGTCGTTCAGAACCGGGGCGGTATTATCGATCATGTGTGTCGACCACCGGAGCCCAAAACTCCAGCCCCTTGCGTAGCAAATGTAAAAGAAACGCCCCTTCCATCCTTTGTTGCTGGAAGGGGCCCCGCTAACCTGGAAGCCCGACCGCGCTGATAGATAATAACCCTCAGACCCCTTGGAAAGCCGAAAATAAGACAAGAAAAGGGACCGAGTCGGGGTAACATTGGCATTATGACACTCCCCCAAGAATACCACCAGATAGCGCCAGGAGTTCGGCGCCATCTGTGATGGGGAAATGCGCCACCAAGAAATGCAGGAACTAATGATGGGGTGCAAAGGGAAACGTAACCCCGCCTCGAGGGCATCCAGGGTTAAGGTGAAACCCTTGGGATCGGGTCGTACGCCCGTTGCCCTGGCTCGAGGGCAAGAAGAACATAGCCCTCCGGGATGCTGTAGCGCTCCTGGAGGTTGCTAAGCAACAACTCACTCACTGTGGAGTCGAGGTCATGTGGCCACATCAGGGCTTCAAGGGCCCGAGCCGCCTTCTCGTCGGATGACAAGTTGGGGCTCAACATCAACGTTTTTTCCCCGACGTTACTAGAGGAGGAAGGAGAAGAGAGTAAAGTCGAGGAGGAAGGGGAGGCCATCCTTACTGACCTTTGGAAGGTAAGGTAGGAGGGCCAACTCGAACGGAAGCAACGAGGTCCGGAAGGAGCGACTGAACAAATGCCTAGTAGGAGGCATGCGGGAAACCAACTGCGCGCTATTTATAGGGAGGATCCCGCTAGTAGCGACCCTTCGTGTCATGGGGAGTGGGCGACAGCCCATTGGTGCCTTTCCCGCAAAGCACGTCGCATTAGGCAGGCCAAACGTCACCCCGCCATAAATGAGGCCTGACATGGCAGCCAAAGGGCGCGCGGAGTGAATGTCAAGGCACGGTCTTCTCGATTTCGACTCCCGAGAGCCGATGACTCCACACGAGGAATCATCCCCTAGGATCCCGCGCAGACGAAGTTGTACTTGGCCACCCGCGTTCACAGATTGCCGCATAACAGACTGCTGCTCCAAGTAGCTGCTCGGTCGTAGTCTGCCCGAGTCCACCTTTGCGCGGCCTGCCCACCTGAGCCGTGTCCCTCGGCCGCAGTCTGCCCGAGTCCACCTCTGCGCGACCTACCGCTTGAGCCATGCCCCTCGGTCGCAGTCTGCCCGCGGCCTGCCCGCCTGAGCCGTGTCCCTCGGTCGCAATATACCCGAGTCCACCTCTACGCGACCTACCCGCCTGAGCCGTGCCCCTCGGCCGTAGTCTGCCCGAGTCCACCTCTGTGCGGCCTGCCCGCCTAAGCCGTGCCCCTCGGCCGTAGTCTGCCCGAGCCCACCTCTGCGCGGTTTGCCGCCTGAGCCGTGCCCCTCAGCCACGGACTGCTTGAGTCCACCTCTGCGCGGCCTGCCTGTCTGAGCCGCATACCTCGGTCGCAATTGCATGATTCCTACACCTCGGCGCCACCTGCTTGCCCGAGTCTTCTACCTTGCTCAAGTCATACCCCACAGTCACACGTCGCATAGGATGACGGGCCAGCAATTGACCATCACGACCCTCTGGGAAACCTCCCCGGCACTGACCAGAGGGCAAACCGGTAGGAACAACCACTTAAAGCAGAAGCCACGCCTCGGACCCCCCTAGCAACAGTCGATGCATGGCTCCCTCTGGGGGGGAATGATGAGGGTAATAATAATGATAGGACACAAACTAACGTCATTTGCTCCCGGGTGACGTCTCCTAGGTCACGCAGACCGAGGAGTTGCGAGGGTCGCCTGCATCGGTCTGACTTGACAGGGCTTGGCCGAAGCAAACCAAAATGTCGACCGAGGCACGTCACCATCCTGCAGGAGTCTGGTCCTTCACACAACGCCAATGCCGGTGTCAGACGTTATCCTAGGTACGACCCTACTCCCTGCAAGCGGGCACATCAGGAAACAACGATCTTCCCTATAAAAACCCTCACGTTTGGAACGAAGAGGCAGGGAAGAAAATAAGAAAAACCCCCTAAGACTATCGACTAACTTGATCGTCGGAGAGGTCGGGCCGAGCTCTCCCGACCCGACCTATGTGCAGGGACGAAGACAGAGTGCCTCCCACCGAAGGCCCAGGCGAGGGGTCCCCTTCCGGAGAAAACAGTGACCCCGTCGCGATCGGACCACCGCGGTCGGCTACCTCAGCAGTCTCAAGGGTCGTTCAGGAAGATCTCTAATTATTCGGATCCGAACCCAATCGAATTGGCCCCGTGGCGACGGTGTAAAGACGTCGACACTAACACATGTAATACTTGTATCTGAACTCCTCTTCCATGCCACAAGCACAAGGTAGAGTAGCAACAGCTGAGCTTACTGCTTTGTTATGTACAGGACGACAGGATGACATAGCAGTAGGAATTAGATCGACGTGTTCCATATCGAGAGGTCGCAGAATCTGAAGGACAGGTCCCCAGCCGCGTCTTGGAGCTCGTCGCGCCCGGGAGATGCTGAGAGCGACGACGCGGCAGCAGAAGCTCCATCTGAAGCTCGGGGCACGATATATGGCGGCGACATTGGCGTCGGATGCTCGTCACTTTCGGCCTTGGTGGTAGTGACGTTGGTTTCCGACGTCTCCCACATAAGCAGGTGGAGCAGGATGGGCTTCAGAGCGTGGCGGTGCAGCGAGAGCTTCTGGCTGAGAGAGACGGTGTCGAAGCACCGAATGGCGCCCGACGTGGAGACTATCCATGGCAGAACCTTCTCGGTTCCCACCCTCGAGACCACTAACAGCTTCGATGCTGCCGCCGCCGCTTTGTAGAGCTTCTTGAGTCCTGATCGACCTGCAGCAACTCCGGTACCGTCGTCGTCTTCGACGGATGAGATGTGTATAAAGCCCTGTACCATGGAGAAGACACAGCGTGTGCTTTGGATCAAGTAGAACAATGGACAGAGCAAAAGCAGAAAGATGAAGACCGACCTCCTCGGTGCGGCTAATTGAGAAGCCCAGCTTGGTGTCGCCTTCCCGTGGCTCAATCTCGAACGCCATCTCACCCTCTGCGGGGGCGTACCAAAGCCTGACAGCCCTCACGACCCCGATGTCCACCCCGTGGTAGTCCTCGAATCCGTAGAGGCTGGCGTTTGCTACGTTGGAGAGGTCGGCCAATGATCCCATATTGACGGTGGTGGATGCTGTCTCTCCCGATATCTGCGACACGATGAAGAGGGGCTGAATGGCGTCGTTCGAGGCGATCACTGCGAAGCTGATGATGTTGGATTCGTTACGTACCTTTGTGAGGAGCGACTCGGTCTGGATGTGCATGAAGACGATGGGGACACCAGAGGCCTGAGAGGAGCCGAGCCATGCCTCGGCCCGAGCCAAGGTGTCCTCCACGGGGTCGTAGCTTGTGCTCGAGGGGTCGGACGCCTTGGGGAGGACGAGCAGGGATAGGAAGCAGCTGGAGCTGGGCGACGGCAGCGTCTCCTTTATCTTCTTCTCCCACGGGTACGACACGAACCCGTCATGGAGTTGCGCGTTGTTGAGCGCCCAGACCACCCTCGAGCTCCTTGAACCTTCGCACAGAAATGTCATTTCATTGGCTTTGTGAAGGAGAGGAGGAGAGGAGGCGTATGAGTAGTACCCTGGAAGGTGATGCAGTCGGACTCAGAACGGTCGACGAGTCGGACAGCGTGGCGGGGATCGCGGACGGAGCGGAGGACGTACTGTCGCCGGCCGGCCGCCGGGTGGGGCACCACGCGCGCGTGGAAGTCGAGGTAGGTGGCTTGCGGACCGCGGCGGGCGCGCACGACGACGGAGGTGTCGCCGCGCTTATACGCCGCGTGGAGCAGCTTCATGACCCAAGACCGCCCGCCCCGGAAGGGCGACCGAGCCGGCGGCTCAGCCCCGAAGGTGACCTCCTCCACGATGTCGCCCGTCTGCAGCGACACGGCCTCCCCTCCTTCGTCCCCATCCCCGGCGCCGCCGCTCCACTCCTCCGCCTTGCTGCTCCCCTCCATCACCTCGACGGCCACCACCGCCGTGCCCGTGCTCCTCCTGCTACCCGACCGATCCATCTACATCAGCTTCTGCCCCTCCCCCGTGTAATATACGTCCGATGGAACAGTGGAAGCATGGAGTACCCAAGGGCAGTTTTCGGCCTTGGGGTACGATCCTGCCTGGAAATCCTCGACCTCTTCTCTTAATTCTCCTCCCCCCTACTCGAGATCGGTGCTGAATAGAAAAGGCAATCTAGGAGAGGTAAGAAGGTATTTTTTTATGTGGTTTTCCGGGGAATTCTTCTCGGAGATCGAGAGGGAAGAAGGAGAATGAACTGGGAAACGAGGAAAAGGATTAGCAAGGAAAAAAGCAGCCAAAGATGTTACCTTTTTCCTGTGGAAACGATGAATGGACGGAATAAAATACTGCCAGGAATTACTGTACAAGAGGGAGAGACAATGGAAGAGGATGGAGGAGCAGCTGACTTCCTCTTGCCTTTGGTGTTGTATTGCGGACAAACTACGCTCTCCAGGACAAGGTGACACAGTCAACACCCGTGGATCTGCAACACCAAAAGGTTCCAAGGAGAAGACGGTATTAGCAGGGGAGCCATCACCGGGGTCCTCGTCGTGTGCCGTGTTGTGCGTGAGTGGAACAGCAGAGCCCGCCCGCTTCACACAAAGCAGCAGGTAGACGTGGAGAGCGTGGAAAAAGACCAATATCTACTGGGCCAGTTACGTATGCACGGGGAATTCTTTAGTCTCCAGACTGCTATTGTTCCTCTGCACGTCGGTGTCTCGGACGACAGCGAGGAACAGTAAGAGGAAACGACGAAATATGTTCACTTTGAATATTTATTTCTTGCAACCACATGAAATCCAACCGTTTCATACTTGCATCACCTACCATACGTTTCATCATGCCAGAATACACTAAGGGTTGTCCTATGATCTAAATTAGTCTTTGCTATTTATCTGTACAAAATTAAATTAAAAAAAGATATTGTTGGCTGAAGAAAACATGGCAAAAGTAATTGGGAAGAAGGATGTGAGTAAATCCTTTGAGTTCTGCAAATGTATGGCATCATCACATCCTATCAAAACTTGATATGATATTATATTTTATGCATGTGTATAGAAGAAAAGGTTACAATATGAAGACAAGGTTTTACAATCGAAGTCAAGACGGGCTTCACAGAGGTCATACAAAGAGCCACTAACCCATCCATCTTGAGAGAAGGCAGTCATCTAGAACAAAAGTCACTGTTTCCAATGGTAGCCGAAAACTGTCACGATATTATGGCTTCCCAAAAGTTCCAAGACATTATAGACAAGCCCGATCTACATTAGAACTCTTAACAATTACCAATATAAATCTTTGAGGTCATATCTCTGGACACTTGAATCATGTCAACAATCATTCACAAGACCATCCGAAAACCCAGATTAGATAGCTTCATGTGATTGCTGCTCTCGCAATATAAGCAGAGAGTAGACACTTTGGAGGGTCGATCATCCACCATACGAATGATGGTCTGAGCCAAGCAGAGCAGACATGGTGCAAAAGATCATAAAGATGGACAAGAGTTCATAATCTGGTAGGTCATAAACCAAATAATTACAGTATCTGCTAACTACATGCTCATGGATCACTTTTGTATCTCCTATTGATATGAAGATTCCTGCAGCGGAATACAAACAATAACAGCCAACAAATAGTTGAAAATATTAAACTAAAATAATAGATATGACAATCTAAAAGAACATGGTGGTGATAACACAAAAAGGCATTGTTCCTTCTTCCTGTATCTATAGCTTAAAAAGAATGTAAACCATGCAGACCTCTCTACAGGTCCATGGCCCAACCCCCTCAAGTTTCCTTCACTAACCAGTTGCACTGTTGCACTTGTATTGTGCCATAATACTTCTAATTTGAAAACATGGATATCATGCAAAGTATCAGAGATCAAGAATGATTCACCATAAGCATGTACATACCTGTGCTTGTGCGTCCATGATCATGCCACATAGGTTGAATTTACTTAAAGGTCACTCAAATTGTTCATCATACTTGGTACCAGCATAAAACACTGCTATGGCAGAAAAAAAGCACAGTAGATATATACAGCAAAGGGTATATAAACGCAAATCTCTAACACTTGAGCAATGCATCGTCAACTTACCAGCTCACCGACCTTCCCAATATCATTCCTCAATAGCTGCATTTTGAATCACAGAAACCAGATATAACTCTACGGACCATTCATATATCCTTGAGCATTATGCTACTGTGGAAGTGCAGAAAATTCTAAGGAAAAGATACATACAATCAAGAACCTATCATGCAGTGTCAAGAATGTCCACCACTAAAGAAATGTAACATGAAAGTCATGATATTATTCATGCACCACTATGGATTATATTACTGAGGGAATACGATATAAATCATCAAGTAATTGCAGAGACAATTATTCATGCACCATTAGTAATTCCTACAAGTTGAGGAATCTAATGTGAAGGTCAAATAGTAAAACAAGAAAAATAGCCACATCACAAGTTTAGAAATAATTTACCAAATCAGCACAAATAAAAGGTCACACTTATATGCAAACCTTTTCTAATCCATGAACTAGGGGCTGCAATTGTAACACCCCGGTTTAGTCTCACATCAAAAGTAGGCTAAAACTAATATTGACTTATAAGAACATAATACGTAAACTATTGTTAACTTTATCTTAAGCATTTTAAGTTAGTGGTTTGGGCTCAATGAAGTTAACAGATCAATCATCACATCAAGTTGGGTTGTGACAATTTATTGACATAAGAGCCAACTTAATATCAGGGCATAGTGAGGGGCTCGACATTGACATCAACCTTAACCACAGGGTTCGCTTTGGTGATGACATTCCTAGTTGTTTACGATAATCAAATGGGCAATCATCATGCTCATCAAAGCAGCAATCTGTAGCACAGAAAAGGTTCCCACGTCGACGGTCAGTCTAACGTTTCCTGCATGTTCTGCATCTATTTCCACCATATTTTGTGTTTGCTCCTTCAGGCCCACTCGATCTGCAGCATTTGGTGATTGTGAAGAAACAATTTTTAGCTTCAAAAGGTCACAACACCACGTATGCGTTACCAAACATCATTGGCTCTTTGCCACTGCCATTCACAAGATTGTTAATGTTGCAAGCTTGGACTGCTTCTGTTTCAGAATCATTCCCATGTGGCACTTGAAACATGTATTCATGGTTGCCTTGGTTCCAAAGAAGCCACAGTTATTGACGCAGAGGATTATGCCCTCCGTGGCTGGGCACCCAGCCTCATGTTGCTGCATTTTCAATTTATCTGCACCTCAATGTCCTCGAATCAAAACAAATCATAAGATCATTCGAGAACACCACCCCACAATCCAATTCTAAGCCTAAAACAGCTGTTCCAACCTCCGACACACATGATTCAGAGAATCGTAAACCAAAGTCACTATAACATAGATAAAGGATGGCACAGAAAGTACATCTCATGTCGGGTCCCTAATCTGAACCCTCAAAACGTTTACTCTTTAACTAAGACACCAGATCTAAAATGCCAGAATCACCAGAAAAGAATCGAGATGAAGAAAACGAATACCCGGATCAAGAACAAACACCAGCCTGCTCGAGTCGGATCTCAGCGGTGATCCCTCCCTCCCTCGCTCTCTCCCTCTCTCAACTTAATAAGCTCGGACGATGACAAACAATAAGAAAATAAAGGAGAAGATTAAAGAGGAAAGCTAAAGGATCAAATTGACGTCTTGCGGGAATCATTACCCAAAAAAAATTAGGAATTCAACGAATTCCACATACAACCAGTAAAAAAACCCTAACCTCGGCGCGGGCAGAAATCTCCTCCCAATCGCGAAATCGAATGAGACGATTTCTCGGAACGATCACACGGGGAAATGAACGGTGATCTAAGGTTGTCGCATATAACATGATATGAGCACACCTTGCAGTACGGATAAAGTCGCCGAGGGACATCGGCTGAGCGAGGCGCATAATTAAACGTGGATTGGGCCCCGCAGTTCGTTGACGTATACAAAGTACGGACGCATCCGTGATGGGCCAACTCAGGCCATCAAATTGGATTTTGGGCTCCCATCTTTCTTCGTCGTTTCTTGGAGGAATTGATTGGCCTTCTATCTAATGCATTGTCGTCCTCCAGCCTCATTCTTCTCAAGAGGACAGTTGGTGAATGACCTCTTCACCCACACCCTATTCATGGGGAACGTAGCTACATATAGAGCATGCATGCATGTCATGGGTGAGAAAGATCGGGGTTTCACCAAAACGCCAATCATCCCAAAAGCATTCACCGTCCTCTCGGGATCACATTCGGGGAAAAGAACCATCAATCGACATGTTCTTTAGTCCCCAGTGGTATGGGAGGTCAGTGAATACTCGGCATGGGGGTTTCCTTTCGCTCTTTCGGCAAAGAAGTGAATGATACCTACCACCATGCCTTCCATTCCTCCTCGGCACCGGATCCTTCTCCATGGCAGGAAACTGATCCCGACGTGAAGGAGGCAGACCATGATTGACGGCCAAGGCCTTTCATCAGCTGAAACCAGAAACCAACCCCAACTCCGTCAAGCTTTCTTGGGAAGGGGAGACTGACTCTCCTCTTCACCGCGTTCAAGCTGGATCGCGTGCACGCCATGTGCGCCGGCTCTCTTAGCTAGGGTTGCTGCATTCAGTCATGGGCACCGAGAAGAAGTAGATGCACCGGCGTTGGCATTGAAGGACCTACATATGTCTCTCTCAACGCGAT
The DNA here is from genome assembly GCF_036884655.1 of Musa acuminata AAA Group. Lineage (NCBI taxonomy): Eukaryota > Viridiplantae > Streptophyta > Magnoliopsida > Zingiberales > Musaceae > Musa > Musa acuminata. The sequence goes on along the minus strand of NC_088339.1, from coordinate 23,630,662 downwards.
GTGCTTCTGATCTCTGCTTGCTTGTTTATACCAAGAAGGCCACATGCCTTTCCTGCGTTGTGTTGCTGTAAGGATTTATTGCCCCCCAACTTGGGATCTTGAGCTGCTGCACTCCATTTTCTTGTCAATGCATCTAATGGAATCTAAGACATTATGGAATCATTATCTCAAGATCAGCTTTGACAAGTGGATATATATATATATGTTTGAATTGTGCTTCAAGATCTTGTTTTGATGCTTGTATATGGTCTGTGAGAAATGTAAACAATCATCAACAGATACGGATGGTTCAAATCAGAAGTCAAGCAAGTTGAAAGCCAACTGATGCATGAATACTAGTAGGCAAACGAAATATTTGGAAGGTTCTGTCAGCATTCTGTGTATCTTTTGTCCTTTGCATGGATAGGGAAAATCTTATAAATTGATATCTACATATCAAGGGAAAAAAGAGATTGTTGATATGCGTCAAAATTGTTTGTGTCGTAGTACAGAATATTCATTGTATTTTAGATCTGCATTCCTTATTATGGTGATTGGTTTTCCTTTTGTTCTCTAGTGATATTAGTCTATAATCTATATCTTCAGAATCTGAATTCATTTTCAATGGAAAAAGTAAGACTCAGACCACTTTACTGCGACTATATAAATCCAATTAATATCCTTTTATGATTTAATTCAATCGAGTTATTGGCTGTGATCCTGGAAAAGTTCCCTGGAATGTGTGTTTTCAGCTGACTGTATGATCACTGCAAGATACATTTCAATCATTATAATGAAAAAGAACAAAGGAATGGTCTCATATTGCTAAGAATTGGAAGTGTGGATAATATATATTTTGTTTTGTCTAACTTTTAGCTGTTCAATTTAAATGGTTTAAGTTGATGTTTAATCTCATCGGTTTGAGTATGACTCATGTGATCAAAAAGTTTCAGATGCCATCATAACCTTCCAAATCTATATCTATCTTGCTGATTGTTCTATCTGATCAAAACAATTTATTCTCTTCTGAACTATTGGTGAAAGTGGATCCACACTGCACATAGTTTTAGCTGTCCAAAGCGCATGTAATGTCATATTCACCGGTGATGGTGCTGTACAATCAGCTACCATGTTGTTCCAATAATTGCAGCTAAAAGTTCTTGCCAATCCCAGTCTGATAAGAAAAGAAGAATGAGAAAAAGCAGGAGAAGAAAGAGTTCTAAAGGTAATTAGCAAAGGAAGAGGAGTCCATCAATTGAAAACATAAAGATCAAACTACCATGTCAGTGAGTATTCTAAGAATCCAAAGAATGAACCATAAGACTAGTGTGGGAAAAGGAAAACTGGTGCAAGTGCCAAGAACACTAGGAATTTTTTGTTTGGACATCTGAAAGAACTGCAACACCTTCTTCTTTAAGGAGACAGTGCTGTCCCCATATGGTGGAATGTGCAGAGATGGGGAAGAATCACAAATGCATATAAGTGTGTGTGTGTATATATATATATATATATATATATATATATATATATATATATATATACACGCGAAGGATTCATGAGTGATGTACTGGACAAAGTTACACCAACACTCATCCTCCCTTGCAAGGTCCTGAAAATGACACAAAGATATGAAGAGTGTGGGGTTTGGAGGGGCCTTGGGGTGTCAAGAAGACAAGGGAAGGGGACAGTGAGATGAGGCGTCCCAACGCAGGCAATCATCTTGCATTTCTTCCCTTCCTCCTCTCTGTTCCATCTTGTCAACAGTTCTTGTGCCTGTCTCGCTTCATCATTTGGCTGGCTGCATGTGCCTGAAGAACAATGGGTCATCCACAGGGCAAGCATATGGTCAGATCCTTTGAGAGGTGTCAATTCTTGTCCACTTTCTTCATGCATGATAAAGGAGGAATCTCTTGTAATATTTCATGACATAAGAAAAAGAAAACTTCATATATAATTCTCAATCTCTTAGCAATGTATGCATAGTACTAATCCATAGTTCATGTTACACATTAATATTCTTAAACAAAATTGTATTTTCTTTTCGCCTTGTTACACAATCCAACAACAAAATACCAAAGTACTAAACATGGTTTCTAATTGGAAAAGGCCTTGTTCTTGTTTTAATGAATCCTAAACTCAGATCAAGAGTTTTTAGCTTTCATTCTTGTAAACCTTTTTGAGGATTCCAATCTGATTTGATAAACTTAAAATGCCAGAAGGAAGAGAGAGAACATTTTCTCCATCAACTGACTTGCCCAAATATTGTTGTGAGTTGTATCTGTAGAGAAGCCCACATATAATGTCATGATTTGATGATGATAATGATATTAATGCATTTAATTGAGTTTGCAAAGTATTAAAAAAATGTATAAACTATTGTAAGATTAGCTACATATATTTTATATTGATTATACATCACCTTTTAGTTTAACTTAGTACCATTTAATCTTACATCATTCACTAATTTTCTGATATATGGGAACAAATAATACATGACCAATCATCATAGCATAGACTGATCAAGCTTAGATTAAGTCACTTAGGTGGGCTCTCATGAACAGACATTAAACTACTCTAATAGTTCATACTCAGAGGGATGAACAGACTGAGGTTGACATGACATGCGGCAAGATGTCTTTTGTTGACTGTTTTCTCTTTCTCTGTGCTTGAGGTCAGAATCCAAAATTCCATCTTGTGCATTCATTCGACGGATTCCATTCCATCTCACTCATTCAATAACCCTCAACTATCTTATTGCATTGTTCATTGAGCCAAGGAAAAAAAAAATGCAAAGTGATTGCAGGATTTTGGAAAGCTTTTCCACCTGAGGATTCTGCTTTCGAGACTGCGACTTGGTTACACTTGCAGCAGAGAGCATGACTGGCAAATAGAGAAGGAGAATTAACAGGAGGAATGTATCTGCAACACATCAGGTACAGCCTCTGAATGCATAGGACAATAAATGCTTCTTCTGCTGCCTTAGAAGCTAAAGCCATGAGTTTTCTTCTGCGCACACCATACACCTCTTCATCTGATCATAGGCAAAGCATGTGGAGAGTAGCCAGAAAAGATGGTGATTTCTTTGCCTAAGAAATCATGACCAGAATTGCTTGTTACTTTTTAGGAGAAGAGATGGATAGGATTTCATCATTAATAATAACAATTTAAGAACGAGTGAGTTGCTTGGTTACAAGATCAAGCTGAGAAATTGAGTATAGGTAAGAGAAGAACAATCGAGAAGCAGATATTGGTCCACTCTTAGTCTAAACATTATCCAACCAGTTGATTTCATGATGATACTAGACATAGAGAAGTCGAGCACCGAAGGTTAGAGCAAATTGCCAAGGTTTCACCTAGCAAGATTTACAAGACACATGATCTTGTATTTAGTGTCTTGCATGGTCTTAACACTCACAAGGAAGAGAAAAGAGGAAGAGAGCTGATTGGAGACTACAGAAGCTCTTACATGTTCATGATCAAGCAAGGGATATCTACGTAGACTGCAACTCCGGTTCACGGTAGCTGATGACGATGGTTGGAGTCTTGCTCGATCTCAGACGACAGCTCGTCGTCCTCTTCGAGGCAGTCGATCCCGTAGGCGGAGTGCCCGCTCCCGAATGCTTTGATGTGGTCCTTGAGTGACCGCTTGTGCTTGAAGTCGGAGCCGCAAGTGCAGTACCACAGCTTGCCGCAGTTCTTCTCATGGGTTCGCCAGTCGCCTCGGACGGCGAAGGCCTTGCCGCACTTCCGGCACATGAAGGGCTTGATGCCGTGCTTCCTCTTGTAGTGAGTTTGCAGGGTTCTGAAGTCCTTCAGTGGCTTCGATCTCGGGTGGTCTATGTTGTTCCTGCAACCCGGAGCGCAGCAGTAGCACGGCAGCCGCAGCATCGCCGTCGGTTGGATGCCTCGCAGCGACTCTGGCCCTTTCCTGTACTGCGATCCATGCCCCCACATGTGCATCTTTCGTGGTGGCCATGCACAAAAGAAAGCAAGAGAGTTCAGCGGCCAAACAAGAAGAAACTGCGATCAAGTGGGTGGATACCCCGAGAGAGAGAGAGAGAGAGAGAGAGAGAGAGAGAGAGATCATGATGATGATGATGCATGCATGCATGCATTAATTGAAGCTCTCGAAGCTTGTGTTTCAAGGTCAGTGGGTGGATATTGGATTCAGGAGATGCAGAAGATGGAACTCCCATCTGAATAACCCCTGAAGCACTGAGACCTTTTCAGGATCCCTTCACAGCAGCCAAACGACAACCAAACAGACTCCAAAAGTGCTACATACGAAGCGTATGAGAGCATTTCCTCGTCTGTGTAGTTCCATCACATGAAAAGGAGAAAAGGTGCTCAATGTTTCGGATCAGGCACACATACGGCTTGATGTAAGAACTATTACCCCAGCAAAACTGAGAGAGCGAGCAAGAAAGCAAGCAAGAACGAAGAGGGAGGCGCCTTCCAACTCCAATTAGATCAACAAACAAAGAAGAGGTTATGGTATAGCCGACCTGCATGTTGTTGTATCTGTTGAAGGTCTTGCTGCAAACGGGGCAAGGGAACTGGGTAGGGCCTATGAGGATCTGAGAAGGAGTGGGAATCCAGTACTGTCCCCTCCTCAGCCTCCCTATCGCAGGATAACCTAAACCAACATCGTCACCGAGGTCATGATCTCTATCTTCTTCACGACCTTTCTCTTCATCTACTGAAGCGGAGAAGACCATGGAGCTGAGATCAGCTGCACTGGGACTTGGAAGGCCGATATGGAGGGCCACTGTCACAGCATCCTCCTCGTTCTCTCCGTCGTCCTGCGAGCCTTTCTTCTTCTCATCAGTAGCAGTTTCAGCATCCTCCTCCAAGAAGCTACAGGAGGCTTCCTCCTCCTCCTGGTGGTGGTGCGGTGTGGGGGCGAGGTTGAGGAGGGGAAGGGCTTCCCTCAGGGGAGGGGACGCGGGTGGGGGTGGTGGCAGTGGTGATGGGAGGTGAGAGGTGGCGTAGTTTGTGAAGTTGGTGAGGATGTTGTGCCGGGGAAGAGGGAGTGCAGAGAAGGAGGGGTGGGAGGTGAAGGGATGGCAATTGAAGAATCCTTGGAGAGAATTGGCGTAGGGATCTGCCATGGTTGAAGGATGCTTGCTTGGAGAGGGTGTGAACTGTGGATTGGAAACACACCTATTATAGACACATGCGTGGATGTATGAATGTGAGAGAGAGAGAGAGAGAGAGAGAGAGAGAGATGATGATGATGATGACGACCATGACTCATGTCAATCTCATATGAAATCATGAATACAATTGTTTTTGTTTAATGTGAAAACTATTGTTATTCACATAAAAATGTGACTGATAGGAGTGATGGTTTTAAGATTTACCTGAGAGCAGGAGCAGACTCATGCTCAGAGACTATTGGAGAACAAATACTCATGATAATAATAATAGTAGACATAATAGGAAGAATAATCACCAGATCAAGAAAACAACTGAGGTAAACAAAGAACAGAAGGGGAATGTAAAAAATGGAAAACAAGATGAGATATCAAAAATAAATGGTAGATTTTGGCATACATTTGGCTTTAGCTTTACTCTTTAGTCCTGCTTGCGCTTGATTGCACACATCAATTTGATCAAGGACAGATGAGACCTGGCATTTTGATGGGGATGAGGGTCCCCCATTGAAGTTGGTACATCAACATTTTGAGCAAAGGATTCTTGTCCAACAACAAGCAACTGAACAATTCAAAATAGAATCATTTTTTTTTATACAGCAATAAAATGTTTACACTTCTTTGGCTGAAAAAAAAAAACAGAAAAATAATTCAAACAATTGACCTATTAACTAAATAAGTTTAAATCGTCGACTTCAAATGTTAAGCCGAAGTTGATAGAAACAAACTCAATTAACTACAAAAATCAACCTAAATATCCATACATACACTTTTAACTTGAGACTAAAGATGTCGAGCTTTTGCTTTCTCTTTTCCTTTTGGTGGTGGAATTGGATAGCCACATGAACTACATGTAACTTTTCATGTCACATAAAGTGAAAATAACTCAAAGGTTTATTTGAACAGAGGCATGAATGGTACAATGTCTAAAGACCCTCCTCCTCTTCTTTCTTTGCTAGTAAACGGCTCATTCATCGGGCTTTCCCTTTCACAAAGGATTTGGCTTGAGTGCCCCCACTTCTCTCTTAATTTTCTTTCCTTTTCCTTTTGGCACTAGCAAAGCTCATTCAAAGTCCTGCCATGGGTTATAGTGGAGGGTCCAAAACCTGATAAGAGCACAGGAAACACTGAGTCATAGCATACATGCATTGCAAGTGTTGGCAACAGATTTTTGTGGCCATGGTATCATGCATAATAGACAATAAAACGATGATGGATTCCCATACCTGAACACAAACCAAAGTGGCCAACAGTACCAGAACACCTTTCCTTAACTCATCATCGTCATCTGAAGCAGTTTCTGCAGCTTGAGTAATCTCTGCATTCAACTTTTGCAGCCCAAAAGGATCAAGAGTAATATTCATGTAGTCTTCAAGGATAAAGATCAGGAGTTCCAAGAAATCACAAGCAAGCTGATGTTTATTATGAGACTTGAAATGGTACTAAAAAAGGATCAGTATATGCTACAATATAACATATTCACAATTACACAGTATTCCTGAGTGTAATTTCAAGCACTTGAAAAGTCAGGTTATCAAAAAGGAAATTTTTGGAGAAAACTATGATATCCTATATCATAGGCTTTAATTGGTCAAAATTCCAAGCCAAGAAAGACTCTGCTCGCCGTTTCCTCTGTATGTCAAACTTCTCTTTCAACTCGAGACCAAACAGTTCATGCCCATGTTGTGTCATAAGGTCTATAAGTTTGATGGCTTTTCCATACCCTAGATTCTCTAAACTTGCAGCCACATATGCCAGAAAGCCATGTAGCAAGTTGCTGTGCTGTTTGGAAAGCAAGATACCATTAAGCAAGGACAACCACAGACACACTAAAAGTGACAGACCTATGCAATGTGACAGATTCTTTTGAAGCAAACATGCAAGAACAGCTACTGGTGATATCCAACTCTTAAAGTGAAACCTCCTCGTATTTTTAACGTCAAATGCATACTCCAGGAAGATAGGCCCCAACGAGAAGTCCACATGAATACCAATCCCATAACCCGATCCATTGCCTGGTTTCGCCCTTCAGCTGGATCACCTGTGAAGGGCAGGAAAGTAAGACACCTGTATTAATTTTGTCATTTTACTTATGCACACTTAATGAAAATATCTTTATCTATTTAACATGTGACATGTTCCATCATTTGGAACTTAACCGACTCCTATTTTCCTTCAGTAAAAAAATAATAATGAGCAGGTTTTGGCCCTTGCTTGAATTTGCCTCCGAATATACTTTGCTTATGATGCATTACTGAATGTATATGCTTGAAATGTGAAAAAGCACGTATTAGTGGTCCATGCTACAAAGGAAGATATGATAAGAATGTCAAATTTTAACACAAGAACCTACACATGATGCTTTGGTTTAGATTTGTCTTGGGGTAACATAAACATCACTGAAAAGGCCTCTTTTCATTTTAGGAAAAAGGTTAAATTAAAATGAAATTCTAAGATATAAAGTACTAATTTCTTACAAACATATGGAAAATGTTTTTAGATGAGGTCAAAATGCATGCTCCCTAATTTTTTGCTGCAGATTAAGTTGACTACATCGTGGATTCCAGGCAAGCAGCTAGATGACTTGGGCAGACTTAGATCATTCTATGTCTACCTAATTCAAGAGCAATGCAAGCAGCAAAGTTGGTGTCTCAATTCTAAGACAGCAGGCACAAGCGAAAAAGGCTTCGGTAGTTCAAAATCCAAAGATAGCCCATCAAGGTTATTCATTTAATTCAAAAGTGTAACAGAAGCTGTAAACATTAAGTATTTAGGTTTACATGGAATTGGGAAAAAAAGTATGAATGATAAATATCTTAGAAGAGTAACATGTTATACATGAACTGCTTGTAACAGAGCAGACACAAGTCCTAAAGACAAAATCGGACCTAGTTATTTCAGAATTTTGTCAAAAAGAAATAACTAGTCTTTTGAATAAGATTTAGGTATAAATGATTTAAGCAGGTTTAATTCTAACCCATTTATACTTCCCCATTATTCTAATTCAGTTGGAAACTCACAACTATGGTGTAAGTCTGCAAGAACATTATAGAATGATTAAAACTCAAAACTCACCATTCCAAAGGAGATTTCTCAGCATCCAACTGCACATGAACAACCACAACTTATGCACCTTCTTCATAACCTGTGACACTGTTTGACCCACCAATAGCAAATGCTTCATGAGATGAAAAGTTACCAAACACACGGGCTCTGGAAACACTATGATTCACAAGAGCAGATTAGTCCAGAAAGAATTAGATCTTTATAAAAAAAATGCAAAACTAGATGTTTTTATAATTATGTCTTTGAGTTGCCAAGTATTTCATAATCCTGTTGTTTATTCTTTCTGATTCAAGGATAAATGTAAAAGATTTTGAAAAGAAGATGTTTGAAAAAATATATCGATAGAAGTTCATAAAAAAGATCTACAGACAGTCCATCTTAAGTACTGACAATTGAAGGCAATTCCCAATTGCATTAATAAAGTAGCCATATAAAAAATGAAGCTTATCGACCAGGAGTGTATTTCATTAGTGTTACTATAAAGATTAAAGATACAAGACAAGATTATCTTCCTTGTGAAGAAACTGCATAAAAGGTTTGCTCAAGTAAATGAAAAATTCAAGTTGTAACCCAAAAATAATTGCAAAGCAAGTTAAAATGCTACAACTCACATAAGTAGAAGAGAAGACAAACCCTTGTCCAAACTAGTACCCGCCAAAATGAAATATTTTGGCTCTCCACAGTCACAATGCAAAGAAAGCTCATATTCGTCTCATATCAATTACATTTTTCATGCCAACAGAACAACAAAGAAGTGATACCTAACCATAAGACATGCAGACCCAAGTTCATAGCCTTGTCTAGCATGAGCACTAACCTTGTTGAAACACAACCACTCAGGAAGGCAAGGAAGCTCTTGTTCCACATTGAGCACAAACTGCCAGTACAACGATGATAAAAGGTTAAATAAGAAAAAGGGAAATGTAGCATTTAACAGAAATAAATTTAAAAGCTAAGATAAAAGACATTGAGGAGATCTGATCACAGAATTTGTATAGACACTTTCCAACTTTGTAAATTGCATTTCATCATAACCGTTGCCACTGAAATTTTATTGCAAATAAAAAATGAAATTCTATATGATAATCTACATTATGTGCAACAAGTTGCAAAAAGTTGGCAGCAGGTTTGATGAGCATCGCACAGATAAATAGACAATCAATAACTTAACCGTGAGGGTGATTTTTGGTACATTTTCCAGATTATGATTGGAAAATCAAAGAGGTCAAGTTTGGTTCAAAAATATAGGATTCCTGAGCCAAAAAATAACACCACAGCAGCTACAAGAACAGAGAACTAATTGTTTGAAGCATACCAATGTACTGAAATACCTTTAGCCTCTGTGCTTAGCCATATAACACATTCTAAGTGAGTATTCTAGACAAAATATAAACCGTAATTACGCAGCTACTAAGATTTGTCACTTACACATCATAGCACGTACAAAAGGAACCATGCAACAATGCACAAAATGAGTTTCTTTGTATTCATCGATGCCCTCTATTTCTTTATTTCCGAACCCAAAATAACAATAATTAGCAATCAAGTTCGGATCTTTACCTGAAAGACCAATCGGATACCATCCCTAATGTCAAAGGCAACAGGCGACGCACAAAGAGAACAGCCGGTATGGATAATCCTGAGAACGTCCTCCTGAACCTCCCACACTGTGAGCACCGAATTCGGCCGGAGAACTTCAGCGCTCCGGTAGCGCGGTCCTCAGATCGGCCTGTTCCAGCGTCTCTCCCGGCAACTCGCTGATGAAACCCGCTCCTCCTCGTCCCTCCCGCGTAGGCCCGATGTTCTGCCCTAGCGAGCGAAGAGGAATCCTGATGGAGGAGGATACGAATTGAATGTCTGCGTTTCCAGCCATAAGTGAGACGAGGAGAGAGGGAAGGGCGAGCGGAGCCGAGACCCAAAACCTTGGGTTTCCGCCATGGCCGGCTTCTCTTGTTTCCGCGGTTCGAGGCCACAAAGACCCGTCTGTAGCCCTTCCGAACGGTTCTATTGAACCGGAAAATGTTGGGCCAACCGGTCCGGCTCGGAGCAATGAAATATACTTTTCTTTTTCTTTTCGTCTCTTTTACATATATATCCTTTAAGAAGTTTGAAAATCACGTAATTACCCATAAGACGAGCAACATCGTACAGTGATGTACAGAACTCTGTTCTGGAAGGGCTATATTGTAATTTTATTGAATGATAAAAGTAATTAGAAGAAAGCTTCTCTTTACTTCTCGAAAGTCGCCGGTTTTTCTCCGACCGGCCTCCGAGGTCCAGTTTCTTCCCTAAATCCCTCCCTCTCCTTCCGCATGTCTCAAGTTCCCGATTTCCTGGTGCAGATCCTCGCGTTTAGGACATATACGATGCATTTCCCCTAATTATTTTGTTGCTTTTTCACGGAATCATTCGAATCTAGGGATTTCTTGCAGGGATTTCGTTCCTGATGCTTTAGGATTTCCGCCGATGTTTGTTGCCCCACACTGAGAGAGAGAGAGAGAGAGAGAGAGAGAGAGAGAGAGGACATGAATAATCCGATGATGGGCGGCGGCTTGCTCCCTGGTTCGGCCACCGGGATCCTTGACCTTGACCCCTCCGTCAGTCAGTGCCACCACCACGCTCCCACCCACGCCCACGCCCACTCCCACATCCATCCGGTCTTCGGAGGAGGCCTCGACTCGGACCGCCAGATGGCCTCACTCTTTGTCCCCTCCTCCGTGGGCGCCGCGACAAGCGACGACGAGGACCACTTCCCTGCCGTCGCAGGCGAGGAGGACGGCCACGATCCCGACTCCCTGCCTGCTTCCGAGGCTGGCGGCAGCAAAAAGGCTTCGCCTTGGCACCGCATGAAGTGGACTGACGAAGTGGTGCGGCTGCTGATTTCAGTGGTGGCGTTCGTCGGTGATCACGACGACGGTAGTCTGGAGATCCTCAACGGATCAGTAGCGGCTCGGAGGAGGCACGGGGCCTCCCTCCAGAAGAAGGGAAAGTGGAAGACGGTGTCGAAGTTAATGCTGGAGAAGGGCTGCTATGTTTCGCCCCAGCAGTGCGAGGACAAGTTCAATGACCTCAACAAGCGATACAAGCGGCTCAACGAGATCCTTGGACGAGGGACATCCTGTCAGGTGGTCGAGAATCCTCACCTTTTGGATTCAATGTCTCATATCTCTCCGAAGGCTAAGGAAGACGTGAGGAAGATCTTAAGCTCCAAACACCTCTTTTACCGGGAAATGTGCGCATATCACAATGGGCAGAGGATACCGAATTGCCATGATATCGATTTGCAGGTCTGTGATGTCCCAAAAGTCGCTATTTCCAAGGATGGTGATGGTCATGCAAACGATGAAGATGGAGATGATGAAAAGGATGGTGATGATGGGGATCATGATGACAGGAGCGATGAAATGGGCAACAAGGGTTTAGAGAGCTTCAGGGCCGAGATGGATGCGGTGCTTCATGACACAACAAAGTCACCATGGGAACAGAGGCAGTGGTTTAAAGGACGTGCATTGCAGCTTGAAGAGGAAAGGGTGGAGATTGAGGCTGAAGCACTGGAACTGGAGAAGCGACACTTCAAGTGGCAGAGATTCCGTGGCAAGAAGGATAGGGAGCTCGAGAGGCTGATGCTGGAGAATGAGAGATTGAAATTGGAAAATGAGCGCATGGCATTGCAAGTGAGGCAGAAGGAGCTGGAGCTGGATATCCTGAGATCCATGGACAGGGAGCAAGACATCCAAAGGAACTAGCTACAGCAACGTAAGATACTATCCTGTTCAGTAAGCATTTGCATTTGTAGGTTGTTAATAGTCTTCTTTTACTTTCTTGTGTTTAGGTACCATCGGTAGATCTTATTTCCTTTGGCTGTTGTATTGACACTGCAAACCCTTTTTCTCATTCATGAACTTTATCTCTTGATCTGTAGCAAAAATCACATAGAGAGATCACCTAAACTCTGAATTATATATTTTTGTATTTGGAAATTGTGGATTATCTTTTCTCATGCTAAACAACTGGCAGAGTCAGCATTTTGGTCCAGAGGTGAAACAGTATGTATAGCTAATAATCATTTGTTGCATGTTATTATCTTATGTCTGCTATAAAAATGTTACTGAAAGGAGAACCTTGGATGGCCTGACACTAATCTGAGCTTTTGCTTTTGATTTATTATATGGGATTCACTAAATACAACTTGTGCTCTATGCTCTACTTCTTCTCTGTCTATCGCTTCTTGATGAGAACTGATTTTGACCAAACATCATAGTAAATTGTTGTTTTTGTTGTTTTGTAATGAACTTTGCATTGTAATTTAGCACCTATGTTTTCTGCCAACTATGATGTTCACTATGTTGAGTTGATAGCCAGACATGATTTATCATGGATCAGAAGTTAGTTAGAAAGGAGACACTTGCTATCAGTCATTCTGAGTTTGAGAATTAACATATGTTTGTGCATCAGATGAGATGCAAATTAGTGAACTTATGATGAGATTTGTTGTAACCGATCTCTTTTCTTTTCAGTGCAAGCTTTTGTCTTAATTGAGAACTCAGTGAAATGGACTATTATACTTTTTCAGTTACAGCGACAGCAATAGGTCTTCAAATGTTGTGCCCGGCCTATGAACCTGCTCTAAATCTTTCAGTTTTCATGAAGAGACATGTTCCTTGATGTTTTATATTGTTTGCTTAATGTCGATTGCAGAAGATGGCGCCAAATACTGTGTTTTTTTATCGTTCTCTAGGTGGTTAGATTTCTGTAGGACCAAGTAGTCAATGCTTGGGAAAGCTTCTAAATTCTTGAGGCACCTGCATATTTCCTTGTTAAATATGCCTATCAATCTAAAAGGTGTTTGGAGAAACATGTTCCTTTCTAAAGGTCAGTCACCTCCTTCAGAAATCTGATCCCAGTAGCTATAGTTTTCAAGAGCAAACAAGAATGGTTGTGACCTAACTGAAGAATCAATCCTCCTTTGTTAAAAGAGGTTTTCTGTATTGAATGAACCATCTGAGTAACATCATGGTTCATCAATGAGATAAAATGAAACATGGGATGCAATATATGCATGATAGCTTGTGAATCAGATGTGTAGTTGTTACAGGTAGTTTTGAAATTAGAAGGTTGCTGCAGACCTGTTGGCTATTCACTCTGCAACCACTCAATTCTGGCTGTGGATGAGTGTGCTATGAGGATCCTTAGAGACTGGATACAAGAGTAGTTGTATCCCTGAGTTTTCTTCCATTTGTGAGTGTCAAGTTTGTAGTTGCGGTATTTTCCGACATATGAGGTTGATAATGGAACATATTTCCTTTGTTAATTACCTCCTCTCTCTCTCTCTCTCTTAATAATTTAATTAAGGATTTCGTATTTTATAATATTCGGTGATGACAATTATTTGGAATATTATGGGCTTTATTATTATTGGATAATTCTAATTCATAGTTATGAGATGATAAACTAAAAGAAAAGGTTTATATTGTGAATTTGGAATGAATGCAGAATGCCAAAAGAAATTTTTGGGAAAAAAGCTACTCCCAAAATAGTATGGTTCAAATATTTAAGTTATGTTAAAAATGATGGTTGTACAAATGCAGAAAATTAATATCAAGAGAAAATAGATGGCCCAAATAATGGTTGATGCTTAGGATATGGATATGTAGGATTCAATAGTCTCTAAATAATTAAGCCTTTTATTTCTTGACTAAAATATATTTATTGGTTTCCTAAATTACTTTGTAAAGATGGATTTTAAGTACTAACGATATGGATTTTCTCAGTGTGAGTGAGATAGGCAGTGGTGAAGAGTTTGGTTCAGCAGCCTCCTCCTCCTCACCGCCACGATGCGGTGTTTGGTGACATGGTAACAGCGAGACCTCGGGGCGACGAGGTGGAGATGGGTGTGGGCCGCCGCATGTTGGACGCGCTCTCGGCGATGCTCTCCTCAATGCAGTGCCTCGCGTGCTGCGCCGGCGACGGAGCCGATGCGGTGTGGAGGCCGGACGTCGTGGAGCTCGTCGTACGTGAGAGCATGCCGTATGCTTGCTTTATATGGCATGGTGTGGTAGAACACGTTGCATGAGTTGCCACTTCTTCCTGTAGCAGGCATGGTATCCAACACTCGAGATAGGTCATCCCTGTTCCGTGGACTCGATGGAGATCATGCTAAAGCTTCGTTGATGGTTCCTGCAATATCTTTTCTTTGGACTTGCTTTGCCTTAATTTTGCTACAGATTCATCCTTTCTCTCCCTGCTTCTTCTGATCATGGTTTGAGTGCTTCAAGGAATCGATTGCGGCATCTTTTAGGCCATCGATCACTTGAGATATCTTTCCACTCGTATGTTGGTTGATCCATAAGATCTCAAACCATATTGCATTGGAGTCCATTGACCACAAGAAGCTAAATTATATTCCAATGATAAAACAGAGTCATGGCACTAATAATCACTGCTAGCTCACAAGTTGGAATTTCAACAGCTTGATGCTGGGAATTACCAGCCCTATGAAACCTTATAGAAAACATCGATTTAAGTTCCAAGATATCGGACCTGTGAATTTTCTTTGTTTCACAAAAGAGCAAATATTTTACACGAATACAGAGAAAAGAAAAAGAATATCAGGCAGGTGATTAACCAAATGCCAATTCACAATGTCTAAGACAATTTCGATTTGCAGGTTTAGTTTTCTGGTCGTCGCCCATTGGGATGAAACCTTGTTCCATCTCCCTCGTAGCATCGACCTCATCTGAGTCTGAGGAATTTATCTGGCACCAGACTATTACCCGTTTGTGTTCAGGGTGTTGAGTCGTCTCTGTCTCTGGTCAAGCTCAGCCATCACTGCTGGTTCCTGTTTCTTTCTTTCCTTTGTGATTGTGTTTGCAGTCATAGAACCAATTTTGTCGAAAGCTACCTGTAATGGAACATTGTTAACAATTTACCATGGTCAGTTCTAGATAATCAATCAAGAATGCATTTCTCTTTAAAGACGGGTAGAAAGTTAATAAGATATGAAACAATTCCACTCATCTAATTCCTTAGGCAGGCCGAGTCTTTTTCGTTTCATCTTAAGATATGAATTGATATTCGATAAATTTTTTTCGAATCTTATTTAGCCTGGAGGTTGTATTGGAAATGTTCAAATACTGATGCTACCTCAGGGTAGCATTAGCATTTCAACATCTGTGAGATGCTAATATAATTTTTTAATTTCGAAAGTACCCTATGACTTTATTTAAAATTATAAGATTGCTAAAATAATTTAATGAGTAGCCAAATGGTTTATGTTTTCTATCATGTGAAATTTTATTTATTTATTTATTTTATATTTTTATTTATTATATATTTAGATCGTATGAAATTTTTTATAAGATTATATTCATTCATTTATTTATTTTATCTATTTACTTATTAATTTAAATAAAATTATGTATTCACTTTTGAATAAATATTAAAAATATTGGAAAGGTAAATTTATCACAAAATATTTAATGAACTTTTGAAATATAATTTTATCAAACAACACTTACGTTATTGCATATTTAAAATATATTTTTTCATCTACTGTTTATAAAACACAAAGCATTCTATAACTGCACATTGACTCAAACCGTTTTTTCTAACTGTACATTTAAAATACAACCTGAATGAAATTACTAGCTGACGAGGAATGGTTTTCTACAAAGAACACTAAGGACGGCCTTTAGGGAGGAAACTTGATACAACACTTATTTCGAGGCATATATTCTCAATAATTTAGTAAAATATGTTCAACAGAAGAAGTTCTGGATACCGAATGTTAATGAAGACAGCACTAGATTTTTCATGTCTCTATCAGTGTACCCTAGTCAATATGATTTAGTAGATGAGGCAAGTAGACACCTAATAGAATCACAATAATTTATCTCAGATTATTGGTATTATTTCTAACGAAAAAAATGTCCTTTAGTATGTTCCAACTATGACTAGGAAATTTCCACAGGATAAAAGGTTAGCATCAAAGGAAGCAAACATTCTTACCGTGAGCAATTGATCGGGGTCATATAGATGATGGGTGGTTGTTTGTAAAATATCAATTACCTCGCCTATTTGATGAGCACGTAGTAAGTCGTCTTCCTTCATCTAGAATCACATTGAATGGTTAAAGCAAGACCATGAGAAATGGACATTGTATAGTCCTTTCCAATAATCTACTAAAAATTAATGATCTTTCATCATTTATCATAAAAAAACAATCCAAAATTTCTTGAATACAGACTAGTTTACCCGTAAGAGACCAAGATACAAGTGGTATACCTTAAAGATGGCTAGGGCAACATGAAAAAGAACTTTTGCCCCCTCATTGAAAAGAATATCCCAGACCCGCAGGGTTGTCTGAAAAGACATTCAGAATTAATTTTTGAAAAAATTGATTAGAAGACTTTACGTCAGATAATAAGATATGAATATAGCATAGGCAAATCCTCAGCACTTAGAAGCCATATCTCCCACATGAGAGCATGAACCTAGCAGCAGAGTTATCAAACAGAAGTTATACTAACAAATGTGCCAGGTGAAATTGTTGCCTAATTATCAATCAAATGATACCAGATTACTGAGTGTAGAAACTAAACAGGTTAAACAAACAAGAAAGATTTTTTTTTCATGACAAGTTGAATTGAATGTAACTCAGCAAGGATAATCCTTTCAAGCAGACAATAGAAAATGAAGTAATACTAAAAGCCCAATAACTCAACATTATTTTCTTTTTACACATTGATGACAAACTAGATGTAGTTCTGCATAGTTATAAACTATATGTAGGTCTAGCACAGCCATTTCTTAAATTTTCTTTTTGCCTTGAGGTCATTGACAAAACATAACAGATTTCCTTGAATTTAATGTTACCTCAGATGGTACGCTCTTTGCGAAGAGGCACAGGAACCATTCTGTGGCTACAAGAGAGACATCAAACTCCATGGCTTCTAAATGAGCAGCTATCCTGAATGTTGAAGCAAAATGAACAGCTATTAGGTTATGGACATTCGGGTAAATAAAATAGCACTGGAGGTCATAAGAAATAAATGCAAACCTGGGACACTTTTTTGCTAGAAGATCTTTAAACACCCTTTGCTCTACATGGCATCCGGAAAGGTTATCAGTGTAGCAGTCGTTAACCAACACATTTTCCAAGAGGACAGCAAGCATCCAAAAAGCATCTTCTTCTGTTTTCATTACTAGTAGCAATAGGGCAGCCACATAATTTAGACCCTGTAGTGGTGGCTTTAAATTTCAGATGCTATGGAGGAATTGCAACATGTTGTTTTAGTGTCGGTGAAAAGGAAAACTTCAATTACCTGGCAATAACCAACATCTGAATCTCGAAAAGAATACCCAACAAGGACTCTCCGAAGAGATGCCTGACCTTCAGGGCTGTCCAACCACGGATGAGAGGGGAAAGTTCTTGGGAGATCCTGCATATACATCAAATATTGATTAAAAAGGTAAAAAATGGATGTAAGAAGTCATAATAATCTAATCCATGAGAGAAAATGTCATATTCAACTCCAGTTGTGAATGTATGCAGCTTTGTGTTTTCAATATTAATTCTTCTCCACCAGAACACATATTATATCATTGCTTCTAATGAGACAAAGATGAACAAAAGAAAACTTAATCCTGTAATATTTACATTTTCTGTTTCTGCTATGCAGTTTATGTGAAATTGAAATTGTCCATACATATGAAAACACTACTAACTTCGGATCCTACATCATTCCGAGGCAGAATAGAGGCAATTCCATGATCTGCAGTATACAATATACATATATCCATAAAAAACCATACATATAAGAATCTGGAATAATTTCTGAGATAAACTATCACGCCCAAATCGTAATAAGCACAATGATCAGAGATGATGACAACATATCATATTAATTTTCTTTCAAGCTTATATACTCTGAATTCTACTCACCTGATCGATTTGTCTTGTGGCAGGTGTAACTTTTCCTTCTGTAGCTCTGATCAGATCATCATAGTAGCTCTCCGGCACCGTGGATCGCTTCTTTGCAGCGCCAGACACCGAAAGCCACACATTTGGCCTCAGCACTGGCGGTATCCCTTTCCTGACGAGCCTCTTCAATGTGATCATGTTAGTAAGCTTTGACAGCTTCAGCGAGGCAACACTGATCCCCTCACCGTTGGATGAGATTTGCGTTTGCAGGTACCAGTTTGCACCTTTGCTTGCCTCGAGGCCACACCAAACCCTGCCCTGCTCCCTCACCCTCTCCCTCACCTCGTTCAGAACATTGACATCGTCGATGTTCCCCTCGGCGGTGAACCCGTACATGTCTTCGAATTTGACAGAGAAGGTGCTTGGCTTCTTGGGGATGGAGGTGATGGTGGTGGCCCTGGCGGTGGAGGTGGCCGAGGTTAGCCAATAGGCTCTTCTTCTGAGGGCAAACCCATTAGATGCCTCTTTTTGGGCTTGAGTTCCAAACATCCTGTCTCCAATGGCCTCTTAAGGACGATGGTGGATTCCTTCAAAAATCGTATCTTTTGGATCAGCCAGAATAGCCAATTGCTTCAAACCACAATGAAGACGAAAAAAGAAGTCACATTACCTGAACACAAGAAAAATCTGGTCATCTAAGGATCAAACCTTCGCTTTTGATGAGAAGCCATGAAGCTCTTACGATGGATATCCCACAAAAGGTTCATTGGCACATGGTCTTCGATATAAATCAAAGATCAATGTTCCTTCCCAGACGGAAGAAAGGTGGCTTTTTTTTAGATCGGTTTGGTTGAAGGAAATGGTCAAAATGCATTAGGAGTTCAAATATTGCATTTTGATTAGAAATGAGGAGGAGAGGAAGAAGAAGAAGGGATGCGGGCAGTCCAAAGCGGGCGATCCTAGAGATATCTTCTACCACTGGCTTCTTAAAACATCCCCTCTACGAAGATTAGAACGGGGAGACGATGGTAGCACTCTTCTTTATCCTCTGGCTCTGTGTTGGGAGGGACTTCCCCACGGAAGCGGGACGGCGACGCCATGGATGAGGCCATGAGAGGCGAAAAATTCCATCTGTTTTCCCCAACGGTGAAACCAAGAGAGCTTCCTTCTGTGGCGTACTTCCAGCGGCGGAGAAGGGAGGGCGAACAGGAGACTTTGCGATTGGATCAGATGGTATTACGCCGCGGCGCCGATGATGGTGGCCTACGAGAGCAACACGGACAAATCACATCGCCGCAGCGTGAACGGTGGATGTGACCACATGGTGTGATGGACGGAGACATGACGGGAATCCAATTTTGGAATTCTATTAGATGCTCGTTGTATTTGGCCTCAGCATCGCATCCCAAGTCAGCCACATGTATATTGCATTAGAGTTGAGTTGAAATGGGTTGCACTGTTGGGAATTCTCTACGTGGGATACAGGAAGGGAACTGGCTGTCACGTATCGGAGACTCTATTAATGTGGTGGTGTTGATGTGGGTGAGGGAAGAAGACCCGTGGAAGAAGGAAAGCTACATGTGATCATGTAGTAATGGAGGAAGGCACACAAGAGAAGAACCTTTCAACGCCCAACAGCCAATTCCAATGACCGAGTCGCACGTGCGACTTGGCCAAACCAAACCACCCTCGTGTTTGCATATGACTCTCTCCATCTCAGCAATTTAATGGATGTAAGTCTTATGTCAATCCAACATCACCTTATTAAAATACAACGTGGATGTCCCGTGAATGGGTTCGACTTGCGACACCCGCCGCTGCTTTTACCTGCCTCCTGATGATCCTGACCGTCAATCAATTCTTGATACCAACAGTCTGAGGGAATGGACGGTCCGGATCGCTTTTCATTGTTCCCTTTGCGTGCCGGCCTGAGACAGATCCATGTCTTGCGGGCCACGCGTTTTCCGGTGGCTCCCAATGCACCGTCACATTCGAGGCAGGATATAAATATGAACTATTGAACAATAATAAAAAAAGGGGTGAGAAGATTTGGTACCTCTTTTACTCGTTCTCCAATCTTGCAATGTAATCGTCAGCCATGGCACCATAAGCGACAATGAGTTGAGGAAGAAAAGTGAGACCGCTGTCCTTGTCATTTGTAGATTTCACACGCACGTCACTCAACTGCACAACTAGAACACAGTCAAACAAGCACAAAGTAGAGAAATTTGGAACCAGATCTAACAGATCAAGAGTGCGTGGAAAGAGGGTGTCTTGGATTCAAAGAACTTCCTTCCGTTACTTTAACATATGAACTGGTTAGATTACAGGAAAGGTAATTGGCATCACCATGACACAGTTTGTAATGCTTTTACAACAGTCATTGGAACGAACGCCTCGTACTATTTGGTGACTCAAAAAGAATTTGAGAAATGGCAGAATCTCTCGAGACTATGTTGGTGGGCAAGCAAACAACAGTGATGCATTAGTGCCACCAAAGCCAAACGAATTCGAGAGTGCAGCTCTTATTTGCATCTTCTTGGAAGTGCTCAAAGGCAAATACCCATCATGGAAAACAGGATCTGGGTTTAGAAGATTGAGCGTTGGTGGTGCTATTCCCTGAAATTAGAAGTAGTAGATGAGCAAAGAAGATTTGGGATGATCACACTCACAACAATGTCAGCCAGATGAATTTACATGGCAAATAGCTAGCACGCTAAAGATGGCTTCTACAGAGCCAGCTGCTCCAAGTAGGTGGCCAGTAGCTCCCTGTAAATCACCAATTTTAGGCATGTAATGATTGACAAGAAGCATAGAAGGTAACCTACAGCTTCAAAAGGTTAGCGAGGAAAACAAGTAACAATACCTTCGTCGAGGACAGTGCTAAAGCACCTGATGTTGCATGGTCAGAGAATACTGATTTTATGGCGTTAGCTTCCGCTGCATCACCTGCTTGGTCAAATAGCAGCTTAAAGAAATTGCTTATAAGAAGCACCTATGGGGTCATCAATATTTAAAAATGTCAAATAGGCATCAGAATATGCAAGATACATACCAAGAGGTGTTGAAGTTGCATGAGCATTTATGTAATCTACTTGATTTGGATGAAGCCCTGACTAACCTTGGAAAAATTTAAGAAAAAAGCACCTTCTTTAAACAAATATATAACAACAATGTAAATTGGCATATCTTGATGCAAACATATAAGGGCAGATGACGACTCTTTAATCATAACCAAATAAAACTAATTAAATTCTTGTCATAAAGCTAGAGCAAAGAGGGCCACATCAACCACTACTAATAACTCGAAGCTCAATGAATATATATATATGATGATGATGATGATGATGATGATGATTTCTCTAGTAAATACCAATATTTTGAATATTTCCCAAACAGTGCCCCTAATTCAAAAAGTACCCAAACTGCCCCTCCAACACCATCGTCATTGCCCACCCTTCTACCTTCCCCTTCTCCTCCTATCCCCTCCTTCCCCACTGCTCGTCCTCTCCTCCTCTCCTCTCCGCCCGCTCACTCCTCCTCTCCCCTCCTTCACCATAGCCCGTCCTCTCCTCCTCCTCTTCCCCTCACTTTCCCTCTCCACCAGCGATGGGGCCTCACAGTGGGAGCAAAGGGCAAAGGCAGCGGAGGCGACAGGCGACGTGGGCAACAACGACAGAGAAGCAGTTTGTGTATGTTTGAATTTGAATTAGGGACACTGTTTGGAAAAAAATGTGAGTTTTCTAGGGAAATCGCCTATATAATTGTGTGTATATATGTGTGTATATGCATATATATATGTATAGATGTGTGTGTGTGTGTGTGTGTATATATATCCTAAATTCTGACTTAATTGACAAGTTGAGTACAAACAGATGTAACAATACCTGCTCGAGTGCACGTGTCATAGCTAAAATAGCACCCTTCCCATCAATGTGTGGTTGAGTTATGTGATATGCATCACCTATTGGAAAGTATAGACCATTAAATAAGATGTAGCTGGAAATAGAAAAGTTAAACTAAGCAAAAAAGATTGAACGAAACCTGACATCCCATAGCCTCGAACTTCTGCATAAATTTTTGCTCCTCGCTCCTTAGCATGATTCAGTTCCTGACATTTAGGAAAGGACAGTGCATAGGACAACCAAGTAGCAGAGAAGTGCTTCTTGCAATAGCAAAAATGGCCACAGAACTACACATAAAGAAATAGCAGAAAAGTGCTTCTTGCAACAGCAAACATGGTCACAGAAATACACACCAAAGTTCATAAAGAAAGGGTTGTTTAGCATGCAAAGCTCTCACCAATACCAAATCTAGTAAATCTCACTATATGTAATTCTCCTTGGTAAACAAAGATGTTTCCACGACCCAAACACTATACCCAGGTCACTGAGGTTGTTACGTCAAGGCTTGCCATTGTAAAGGAAAATTAGTAAGAAAATAATGCTTAGATAAAACAAAACAGATGATTATTCAAAATCAAACCATGTCATTCTATAGGTTAACTGTAACATATCTTTTGCTTCAGCAAATCTTATCAATGTATGCCTCCTCTTTTGATTGTGAGTATTCATTTCTTGCAATCTCAGTCTAGACCTAGGTTAACTTCATTCCTCCACCCTCTTCTAGACTTTCAACATATATCTGAGTGATATTCTTATCGTATCACTTTTTGACTGCCATTTCAGGTAATCAATCCAGATACAGTTGCATCTACTTCTGCAATGGCTTTGCACTTGCGTAGCTTTGTACTCAGTTGAAAAGAGAAAGAAACTTCATCTTCTAACACCACGAATTCAGGAGAGTTACACCTCGTTTGTCTTCTGCAAAGAAGTTTTTTTATAAAAAAAACTGTTCTAACACGTGCTTCACTCTATGGGGAACTGTTTTTTATGTTGATGGCTGATGTGAAATGTGTTTAGTCATAATGAGTGTCGAACTGACCATCCATATATCTGACTAGGAAAGAAAATTTATATAACCAACATGAAAAGAATACAGTGATGATAGAATACTGGGTGCTATTACCCAAACTGAAGTCATTACCGGAGTTATATCATTTACATAATCATACTATAATTAACAGTCCAGACCTTTTTCCACAAGACAAAATATAAGTTGTTACTAACTAAGACCATCAAGACATGAATCACTAATCTGTAAGTTACAAAGTAAGTACCAAATTGCCAATCCTTATATTACATAGCGGATGACCAAGAGGCAAAAAAAAGGAGCAACATCTAATTCAATAATTATCTATATGTATATATCTTGATAATTGGCATTATATGTGGTCTAATTGCAAGTAAAATTAGCTACCAACATTCAGGTTTATATGATAAGATAAGCAAAGTTAACATTCACAAAACATCAGAAACTTACAGAGAAATAAGCTTTTACTTCTCATTGTCAGTCCAATAACAAAACTTCACAATATACACTACTATACTATTTTTTTCTAAGCAGAATGCTGTCTAACAAACTCATAGGGAAAGAGGAGATGCAGTAGGCACTGCCTTATAGGAGCAAAACTAGTCAGTTAGGTTCTCATATTTCTAGAGTCTGACAATATCCTCCAAGGTCACTACAGTTTCTAAATCACAAGTTGCAAGGACCTCACTCTACAGAATGAATAACATCATTACCATTACACCGACTAACCTACTCAAGTAGCATAAACAATTTTCAATGCCCTACAAACAGCTGCACATTATTTCTGAAATAATATACAAGAAAAACAAAAAAAAATAGAATCATCATTGGATCCTGAAATATTGTATTGAACAGAAATAAAATAAAGAATAGCCTCAAACATCCCAGGAGATGACTCACCTCCAACACCATCACGCCAGATCCTTCACCTATCCTGTAATTTGATTTATCAGATGACAATATCCACCAGAACCAAAAAGGAAAGATGAAACGGGGAATAGTAAAGATAAACAGGTGCAGGAATTATGTCGTACACAAATCCATCTCTGTCACAATCAAATGGTCGAGAAGATACTTGAGGTAGAAGGTTATACTTTGTAGCCAGTGCTCTTGACCTATCAATTTAACTTGTAAGACCACATTATAGGCAAGTGCAAAGTGCAAGCAGCCAAAGTTACATAAAAGAAATTCTACACGTACATGCATGTGCACACAAAAATAGAAGAGCAGGCCTAAGGGCAAACCAAAATAACAATAAAATCAATGACTTTTAAATATAGTTTTCAGGACTTCAATCCCCATCATTTGATGATTCGATGACTTATTTTGGCATTGAATAGCAAGAATTGACAACATTTCAGGGTTAAGAAGCACTTCAGAATGTTCTTTACAAGTTCTATCTATCATAAGATGAGCATATCTTCCCAAATGACAGAGATCTTCAACTAACATGTTGTATTTTCAGATCTGTATACTATTTTTTTATTGTACATTTTATATTATTTGGTGCACAAAGAGAAAAACACAAATTTCATGGCTACAAATTTCTGGAAATTGTTATCGAGTTTGAAATGCATATTTCCTGCATTAATGTGGGATCCATTGTGTTGAAGTTTAGGAGGTACAAAGTAGAAATGGCATCCTTCATGTTGCAAGTGATCTAGCATCAACATGGATCAGAGAACTTATCTTGAAGAGACAAACACTGTTAGATTATGAAGCACAAACTGAAGGATCTATCAACTGAATATTACCTACAAAATCCAGCTATTGACAAAGCATCGATACTGGACTCTGTTCCTCCGGCGACCATAACATCCGCATCTCCAAACTGAATCATCCTTGTTGCATCACCAATGGAATGAGCTCCAGTTGCACAAGCTGTAACAGCAGCATGATTTGGGCCCTACCAATTAGGACAAACAAGTTCAGTTGGTATTCTTTAATTATGACTACAAATGATATTTTGAAACAAAGGGTGAAGATTTTGAACAGACTATATCGATGACAGAAATTCAAAAGAGCAAATTTCATGCCTGGAATCCATATTTCATGCTGACATGACCAGATGCCATGTTGATCAGTATTCTAGGGATGAAGAATGGGCTAAGCCGACGTAAATGCTGTTTTCAAAAAGTAGAGCATGTCATATAATTACTTGATACAGCCGTGCCTCCCATGCACAATCATGTACTTGCCTATGATAAAAACCAATTTATAAAGAAGTCTCGATTCCAGAGAAGAAACAAGAAGGATTTCAATATGGTAAACTTAGTATAATATGAGAAAGGACCTTATCACATATCAGCTGAGCTGCATCTAAAATGTCGGAGATGCTTCCTATCCCACCGCCAATGGAAACACCCTGATACCTTAGGATTAGATGATAACCATATATAATATAAGTTTCTAAACATTTAAAGAGAAAATTTTGGTACCGTTCTTTCCTTCTTTTCTGGTTCAGTTGGTAACCAGTTTGCATCTCTGAGAGCCTCCTCGGTTGAACAGAGCGCATAAGCAATAAATCTTGATGTGGACCTATGGTCCTGAGAAATAGAAAGAAATTAAAGTTTGGGTATAAGAATGACTGAAGTTGATTTTAGAATCTTTTAAGGTAGCAAACTTTGAGGCCTTTAAAGAAAACACAAGTAGCTTCACGGGATAGCATACAGAATATCAATCTTTTGGCTCACAACATGGCCAAAAAGGGGGGAAAAGAAAAACTAATAAAGAGACATGTGGCATCTTCAGCTACTTGGCTTAATTGTGACATTGAGATGGAAAAATAACTTTTGTTTTTCCACTCCATGACACAAATGAGATAATAGATCAATTCCTGAAAACCGAAGGATGATGTAATGGAAGAAATTTTCATCTTCAAAGTGTATCATTGTCAGTTGACTCAATCTAAAAGTTCTCAAGAGACATTTAAACTGTTTGGTTTCCACCTTCTAAATTCTTATAAACAATTATCTATTATCTTGGTCCACTTAGCATCTGAAATATTTAGCTTACGCCATCTTTTATTAGGTAGAAAAGTTAGCAACTAATTTGACTCTGTTACCATGCATATTAGTCCTTCCTGACACACTGCAGACAATGGTATTTGCACCCTACATCACAGTTGGATTTCTTCCGTCTCAATGACGATTTGGAAAGAAGGTCCCTAATCCATGAGCTTAAGATTTCACCAAACACGTTTGCATTTTCTGCATAAATCATAGAATAAGGATCCACATACCAACTCAAATAACAAAAGATAACCCCAATGGTGTTTGACAATGGGCCCTAATACACTACCACCGCAACAAAGTGCATAACGAAATCATGACGAACTATGAATCCTCACATTCGACCTAATCTTCTCATTCCGCGCGTACTTAAAAGGAGAGGGAAGAAAGACGCATCCAAGATTTCGACGAACACAGAGCTCTAACACAGAAAAATGAGTTAGACTTCTCGAATACCTTGGACTGCAACCACTGCTCCTCGTCGAACTTCCCTTCCCCTTTTCCGCACGGCACGATGGCCGCCACCTTGGCCGTCAGCTGGTCGTAGGTGTGCATCACCGTGGCCTCATCGAAGCCGTCCATTCTGAGATCAGCGGGCGTGAGCGCCCGCACGCCGCACCGTTCATCCACCAGCCGCCGCCACGTCTCCCCCACGCCGCACCCAAGGGGGGTGACCATCCCCAGACCTGCCCAAGGCCCCGAGTCACGGCCGCCGAATCGAGATCAGCCGGTGCGGACGAAGGCAGAAGCGGACGGGGAGAGAGTGCGGGTACCTGTAACCACGACACGGCGGCGAGGGGCGGCCGGCGGCGGATCGAAGGCTTGGGAGGAGAGGCAGCGGCGCCGAATAGGACGGCGGGTGATCCGGCGGAGAGCCTCCATGTCGAGTGGCCCCTCCTAAAACCCTAACGAGACCAATAAGGATGAGCTGCGGTGGCCGGTGTGCATGATGACATAACATAACCGGGAACCATAATTACATTCATAATCAAATTATTAGTCCAACTATTTATCACATTATGTGAGATATCAAATCAATAACACAAGAATACCTATTATAAATTAATTTAATTTAACTTAATTTGATCATTACCCAAACATATTATAAAAAGATATTTAAAGTGCATCAATTGACTTGTAATGGTCGATAGTTCAATTTAATACACATATTATGACTAAATAATAATAATATTAATATATACCTTTAATTTGACGATTATTTGCACTTGTTATAAAAAGATATCTCAGGCGCATCATTTGACATATCCAAAAATATCATATGTTTGAATCATCAAAATATCTACTAACTCAAGCGATCCTTGTTAAATACGTGGCATATAGTTTTAAGCAAAATATAAAGTAACAAAATTAATGCACTATTTTTTAGAATTTAGATCATTATGAAAAATAATACTATCTGGAAATAAATCCAAAATGGGATTTAGGAAAATCAGAAGATTAGAATTTTTTTTTTCGGAAACTTACCATTTTTATTTATATTAAATTTATAGACAAAGAGCAGCAGTAACAATTAACGATGATGCCATCGAGTTCTACGACTTGGCATCATCGTCGTTGATCTCATCGTCTTCGATCTTTTCGCCGATTCAAACAACGGCAAATCCAAACGGTGCTGATAGTTGCCACGTGGAACGAACAAATGGCTGGTAAAAAGAGCAACTTTGTACCTTTCAAATTGTATCTGACGGTGGGTCCCGTTGGCACCAAATGCTTCCAACAGTAACGAAGGTGATCGATTGGGTAGATCATAAATAGGTGGGAAAAGAGTTCATAGCATTCGCGTTCGCGTCTACCTCTTCTCGCCGACCTCTTATATTCTCCCCCCCCCCCCCCCCCCTCCTTCCCTCTCTCTCTCTCTCTCTCTCTCTCCGTTGAAAGGTCGAGGAGCAGCGGAGAAGTGACGCCTGTGGTGGTCAGGGGGGTTCGCCCGATCGCCGTCGATGTTGGGACTCAACGTGACGGCGCCACCGGCTGTGAGCCCGCCGCCGGGCAAGGAGCAGCAAGCGGCTGGGGTGGGGATCCTCCTGCAGATCTCTATGCTGGTGCTTTCCTTCGTCGTCGGCCATGTTCTCCGCCGTCACAAGTTCTACTACGTCCCCGAGGCCAGCGCTTCCCTCATCATAGGTACCCGTCCCCCTTTTTTGTCTCCTCCCTTTCTTTCCACGGCCCGTTTGATGCGCGTGGACTCCTTTATCACGCTCCTTGTGTTCTTACTTGATTGCTTCTGCCGTTAATTTATATGTTGGAGGGTTCTGAAATTGCCTTCTTGGAGATAATTTTGGCCAAAAAATGGTTTGGTTTGGATTGTTTTTACCACCGATCGGTTTTGTTGTTCATTATTGTTAGCGATTAAATCGATTATCGAGTATCTGTAGTAACTGAAACCTAGCGCATCCATATGAAGGGGAATGAAATTAATCATCAGAGGATTTGTTTCATAAACAAATAATTTACACTTGAAGACAAGTTCTAAAGGAGAAGATAGTGTACTATCATGAGGTCTTGATGCTCACACTGGGCTTGTTAAGTTTACGAGTGTATTCCATAGCTCTAGAAGAATGTCTCTCGACGTATGATAGGATTATGAGACGTCACTGTTCTTTATAGGAATTGTTTTCGTGAAAATTTGTGGTTTAAATTGTTCTTTTGGAACAGCATTTTTTTTAAGTTGCAAATTGTACAATCTCTTGTGCAAAGCCAGTAGACATGACGATCCATGATGAAATAGGGTATTCTTAGATTTTTATTGATTTAACTGTTGGCAACGATAAACAAATAGTTTGATATTTATTGTGCACAAAGTTTTGATGCATATAGATTGTTGTTTATGGTGGTAGTGCACTAGACCCACTTACTAGGGGTTGATGACTCAAAATATCATTTGATTTTTCACACCTAAAACATTGGTAGTGGGACCACACCCACTTACAAAGGTTGAGGTCTCCTTCGATAAACTTTATTGGTATACCAGACCTGCTTATCAAAGGTTGAGATTCAGATTAGGTCGAGGTTCAGATTCTCATCTGATCATTTTTTTTAAAGATTTCAGCTAGCTTGGCTGATAAAAGCTTTGACTACTGATAGGAAGATAAGATGATCAAATCTCATTTTAACCGATTATCCTTTGAAAAAAAGAAGAGAGAGAATGGTGGAAGATTTGCTACCATTTGAAATATCTACCAGAGAGGCAGAAAGATTTTTGTTGATTCCTTTAACTAGTACCTCAGAATTCTTCATGTTCTGGCGATAGAATTGCATTCAGGAATCGAGTTAGTTTTACATGTCAGGTAAAGTATGGTAGATTAGGAACTCAGATTTGTATACTAGTTCAAAAATTTTATGGCTTCTCTGTTATTCTTGGGACTTGCAGTTATGGGATGCAGTACATGATCATAGTGTGATCAGCAAATGCTGAGACTGGTGGCTCTGTGATGGAAAAACCATTAAATTTTTGTTGATCTTTCAATTGTGAGTTAGGTTGCGGGCGTTTTTGAGTGGCTTCTTAATGAAGTACATGGTTGCGGAGTCTCAACAGGTGACACACATTCAGGATTTAAGGATGTGATTTTATTACTAGATAAAAAGGTTGAAAGTTTATGGTCTAAGGATTTTTGTTGTTGGTTTGTAATCCAACGATATGGCTGTGGTTAAATGCATCAGATGAAGTGGAGATCTGCAGAGCTAGTATTTTACTGTCTTTGACTTATTATACCCAACAACAGTGTCATACTTTCTTCCAACTCTAAATCTCATGTGAGCCTTCTTATCCTTCAAATCTCTGGTTTCATTAACGTACATAATCTGGTTGTTGCTTGATGTGTATGACTAGATGGAGTGATGTAACCTCACTACTATGAGAAGAACACTGTTCTGATACCGTGTCTACTTTGTTGTAGCAAATACTTGCCCAAGTTGATGATTCTCTTCCTGATCCTAATTTTCTGATTGATTATGTTTACATCCCTTTTATTATGCTCTATGCCTTATTAAGCAAGGAAGAGGGTTGTAGATGAGCTAATTTGAATGAACACTTTGAATGTTTAAGCAATAAATAAATATCCTGCAGCACATGTAAACTACCTATTTTACTGACAATTCTGTGGATTAGATACATAACAAAAGACACCAGATTTCAGGTTTTTGAAGCCTTGTGGATGCTTATACTACAATTTTAGTTTCTTATATGATTTGGCATGCTATTCTTTTCCTTCAATACATGAATAACACTAGTTGATCTTCGTTAACACTTTGTTACCTTTAATATCCAGATAGTTATGTTTTCCTGCCCATGTGTTCCTCACATGGCATGTTTGATAAAAAGAAAAAAAAACATGATGCCTTATATACCAATCTGACAGGAAGTTTCTTTAAAAAGAAACTTAAAGTTGTTGCAATTTCTTTTCTTTCTGTGAATACTTTTAACCGCAATAAAGATCAATTGCTTTTATATTTACAGGTTTACTTGTTGGTGGACTTGCTAATATTTCAGATACTGAAACCAGTATCAGGTGTGCATGCCTTATGCCTCATTTTATGAACTCTTTGACCAGTATACCTGATCCTTAGTGCTTCCGTCTTTTGCTCTATTGCAGGAGGTGGTTTAATTTCCATGAGGAATTTTTCTTCCTTTTCTTGCTGCCGCCAATTATATTATATCCTACTAAGCACATGCTAAAATTATTATTTATTATTTTACTGTTAAATGATATTTGAAGGATTAGTATCATTCTATATTGTATGCTGTTTCTCTTTAACTTTAGCACACCCAATCAGGGTTCAGTTTAGCACCGGTAAGTTTCTGATGCCATATTTATTCTTGAGCTTCTGTTCTTGCATTTAAAATTGTATCTGATGTATTTGTATAACTGATACTGACAGAAACCATTCTTTTCAAACTTTGGGGCCATTGTCACATTTGCTATCTTAGGAACATTTATTGCTTCAGTGGTAACAGGGGTTTTAGTGTAAGTATGTCTTAACCCTTTGCTCCCCATATTTTACGGGATAAGATTTTGTGGTTTCAAACTTCTTTTCATATCTTATGTGTCATTATTTTGGCAGATATCTTGGTGGTTTAACGTTTCTGATGTACAAATTGCCATTAGTTGAGTGCCTGATGTTTGGTGCTCTCATATCTGCAACTGATCCTGTTACTGTTCTGTCAATATTCCAGGTTTCTTAATCATTCCTATTTATCATATCCTTTTATGGATTATGTATCTCTGGCTAAAATTTGTCTATCAGAAAACATTAGCAATCTGTGTTTTTCTTATCGGAATTTCCCATCAAACTTAGTTTATCGAGGACATTTAATTTTAGAAAAGATGAGATGGATATTAAAGTTCCGTAATCTCTATTAGGCATTCTAGGTCATAGCCTATTGAGGTTCTTTGCATTTGATGAAAGCAAGCTGGTGTCTCACTGTAGTTCTAATGCTTGAAACCGAGGATATAAGTTCTGGCAGCAAGGAGGGTTTTTGCTAGCTATCAAAATGGCACATTATGGCACGCCATGTGCTACCAAGCCAAATACAACACAGTTGTTCTGCTGCTGGCACAGGAAAAAAAAGGAAATAGAAGCAAGAGATAGTAATAGAAAAAAAATCAAAGCAATGCTATTAACTGCATGGTATCAGGAATAGAAAAGGGCAGTGTACTACACTACATGATGCGCCCACCAATGCTTCAATGTATGGAGCCATACCTCCAAGTTGGAATCCTGGTCTCTCAAGTCACAAAGAGTAACCTTAAACTTTCTTCTGCATTAAGCCTTCCTATTTTCCATCCTAAAAAATATGTGCAGTGGCTGTTCTCGCTCCCTCACAAGGCTTAAGTTGTCAGGGTTCAGTGAACCCTACTCATGATATAAGAATTGGCTGGCTCCTTGTTGAAGTGTGAACTTGGCCAGTTTGATCATGTACTAGTCTGGCTTAAAATTGTATGAACACATATGTTGAGTAGCATGTTTCAAGATGGGTGTTTCCCATCTTGTTACCCTGCCAGAATGAAACATAATGAGTACAGTTGATAATACATCTTAAGATAATGTTACAATAATCAAGCAACTCGGGAGTTGCTGAGCTATCCTTTGGTTATGTTTATTTCACTGGTTTCATATATTCTTTTCTGGTTCAGGAACTTGGTACCGATGTGAATCTATATGCCTTGGTGTTTGGAGAATCTGTTCTAAACGATGCTGTATGTTCTGTATCCAGTATCTTAAATCTATATTTTTGCATCTCCCAGTTATCTTGCATGTTGGTTGACTTTGCTGTTATTTTTTGGCAATACAGATGGCAATCTCCTTGTACAGGTTTGTTCGAGAGGGTTTGTTCAAGAGCTTGAGGATGCCTTTCACACTTCTGCTCCATCCTTTCTTTTCAGTGTTTGACAGAATCTTTTTACTTTAGGACCATGTCATCAGTTCAAAGTCATGCCTCATCAGGACAAAATTTTTTTCTAATTGTTGTGCGGTTTCTCGAGACATTTGTTGGCTCAATGTCATCAGGTTAGAATCAGATTTGCTGCTAATATTGTTGTCAGAAATTTCTTGTTGTCTTAATTTTTCATGTTGATGAACTAAATTAAGAATTCTTTACAAAGTAAGCTTCTTTTGGCTATGGATTGCTAATAGAAGATTTAATTGCTCAGATCAAAATTGATATCATAGTTTATTGAAGATAATCAAACTGAGGTTTAATATGTCTGCAAATCCAGAAATATGATTAGTTTCAACATCTTGGATCTATTAGACCAAAAAAACAAAAATAAGACAGGATGGGCAGGGGAAGGATGAGTGAATATATGCCTAACCTTGTAGTTCAGTTACTTGTGAGGATAATTGGATGGCTTCACCTGTAACTATGTGCATTGTTTAAATTTTAAAACTAAAGCTTTTGCAAGTAGTATAAAAATTGGCAAAGTTGTGTGATGGATGACGATGTTGGATAATCTCCAAGCAAGTGGGTTTGGTGTGAATAATTTCATTGTGATGAAAAGTCTTCATTGGTAAATCTAGGATAACTAAAGTGAGAGAATGTCATATAAAAGATGCATCACGGCAATAGCGAGGACAAGGTTGTAGAAGTTACATGACAATGGTATTGGACAATTCTGGAAAACACAGATGAGTTGATGTGCCTGTGTTGCAGAAAATATCTGTTATTTAGCAAATTCATACATAACATTATCACCACTTCTCTGGTATAATAACACCATTAATTCTAACCATTCCAACATTTTCTTTGGTTCTGATTAGTCTCTTGTATAGAATACACTTATGAATAACATGTGCAATGATCAAATTAGAGCTGAAGTTTTATTAATATTTCTAGTACATCTTAACTGTGCCCTTATATTCAGTAATGTTAGTTACGATTAAATTGCTTCTTTGTCAGCATATCTGAGATGTGTTTGCTTTTGTACAGGGGTTGGTGTTGGATTTATTTCTGCTCTGATATCCTTTAATTCATATTTTATTTATCTGTGGTTAAAAAATTTGTGGAAACCTTTTGATCTCAACTATTGTTTTATTTCTTCTGTGACTATTGGATTTCTTTCTTTATTTGTGATACTCCTATGAGTATTTTGTCAACTCTATAGAGAATAACTAGGATGGTCACACTTTGATCATTGCTGATACATCAAAAGATATTAATTGATCCAGAAATTATGGAATATTTTCCAATCAAGAGGAAGGCATAGCTGTAAATTTGTATCTTGGCTTGGAAAGTTGTTCGTTTTACTTGAAAGAAAGTTCTATTTATTCCTAACTCTGTTCTGGGGAAAGTATCCTTTATAAATCTATTTTCATCATGTGGGAATTGACAAACTGGTCTCTCTTTTTAAAGATGACTGGACCTTCAATATCCTTTCTCCTTCTGTGTTTTTGTTGTCAACTGAGGCTTTTATGATCCTTAGAATGCTAAAGAAAGAAGAATACTCATGGTGTATAATGATATTTGATGCGTTGGTTTCTCTGGATATCAGAGCCTGAGTGTATAGATCATAAAGTTAATTAGATTTGTTTACTTCATATTACGTTACTGAAACTAGGTTTTGTCGTGTGTCTGTCTGGCAGTTACAGACATTCATTTCTATTGCACATTGTTGTATTGCTGGTTTATGTTGAATGCTGACATATAGTAAAGTACAATTGTATATGCTGAATGTGTCTGAATATTTGATATATCATTTCTAGCCAAGCATATATGTGATAAGTCATACATCCAGTATCCTCGTATTATAAACAACAATGGTGATGTTACCATTCTTTGCTGCCTTGTAGTTTCATTAGATGATCATGGTCTTCCATTTTGGCTAGGATAAGCTAAATGCTTAGCCAAACAACAAAGGTGTACATTCTCAAGTATCTCCTGTAGGAACATATTTTAACTGCCAACGGTTCCCTTTGTTGGCACATATATCTAATGACTGACAGAATTAACAGTCATCAGTGTTTGGTATGCTATCTATAGGGTAAAAAATAGAACAGAGAAGAAAAAAGATGCAGGAGTGACTCCTTAAATATTGTTTTGCTATCGGTGGTATTTGTCATCACAAAAGGGGAAAAGAGATAAAAACTGTTGCCACATATCAGGAGGGGATGTGATTGGAAGTTGGTGTTTTGAAGTTTGAACAACCACAGCCCTCATTGCATGGAAACTGATTATAGTACTTGATGATTGTTCTTTAGGCCAAGCCACATAATGTTGTTTTACATGAATCTGATTACAGCACTTGATTATTTCTTTTTAAATTTTTTGGATGATGATGGATATCTTTGTCACAATTATAAATATGTGTTGAATAGCCTTAACCACTTGATACCTCTTCAAATATGCTGGGTTGGATATCGACAAGTAAGAAATTTTTATCTTTTCTTTATTTCATCTGCTAGTTTGACAATGCCATTTAAAGAACTGATACAATTTCTTCTTGCAGCCTTCAGAACTTGGAATGCTGTCTTTTTGTCCTTTTCCCATACTTCTCGTAAGTAATCTTGTCTTCTAATCTAATTTGTTTTTTCAAAGTACTCATTATCGTCGACTTTTGCAGTTACATGCTAGCAGAAGGATTAGGTCTGTCTGGCATTGTCTCAATACTGTTCACTGGAATTGTAAGTACATATAATTTTAAACAGCCATATTTTGTGCCAGACATTTTTCAAAATGATTATATTATGCTTTGGTTGCAGGTCATGAAGCATTATACCTTCTCAAATTTATCAGAAAAATCTCAACACTTTGCTGCTGCCTTTTTCCACTTGATTTCATCATTAGCAGAAACATTTGTGTAAGATGACATGCAGTTAGTGCCTTTATAATAAGTTTTAATGACTCAAGCTGGATCATACTTCTGTCTCTTCCTAGTTAGTTACCATGTCTGTCTTTGCAATTCATAGCTTCACTATGTTTTGTATGCAGGTTTATATACATGGGTTTCGACATTGCAATGGAGCAACATAGGTGGTCACACCTAGGATTTATCTTCTTTTCAATTGTATCCTTCCCTATTTATTCATTATCTAAACTTTCTATTACATTTGAAATAGATAAATATCATTTTCTCCTTGACTTTAATCTTCACTAATGACACAGATCTTCATAGGTGTTGCAAGGTATGCCTGCCACCTTTAATTTTCTCTAGCAATGAAAAAAATAGTGCCTTAGTCTCCACAAATATGTTTTTCTACTTTTTTAATATTGATGAGCTTGATGTGGAGAGTGGAGACTGTGGCTCAGCCTTGATTTTCTTCTCCATCCCGTCCTGTACATTGATTTGGTCACTGCCAGTCTTTTCCTTGTTCCTGAATGAACCAACTCATCCAGGTTTAAATTGCTGGCTATTTATTAGAAACATATTAAAAGCCTAATTTAAGCCCGTGATTTGCAATTTTTAGAAGAAATTCTTGTATCTTTATAATCTTGTGCATTCTAATATGTATGATTTGGAAAAATATGGTGTGTCTTGACCAAGGGTTAATAAAGTTGACCCGAAGACTAGGATCAAGTTTTGTCAAATAAGGTTCATTCTTGGCATTTTATGCCTTTTTGATCCATTAATATATTTGAGAGTTGTTGATAAATCTTGACATAGTAGAAGTAAATTTTTTTGAGCATGTACATGCTATGAGCCTATATGAAGGTTGGTATAGCAAAATTAGTTCAATGTTAGGCATGTTATGCTAGAACTAGAACTTGTCTCTCTCATGGTGCCTTTAATCTGTTACTTTAGGTGTTTTATTGGATTCATGATATCCTGAAGCTTTCTTCACAAAAAATTGGTGTACACATTATATGCTAGAGTTCATTTGGGTCTTTTTATGCTTTAGTGTTGTTATGTGTTTCATTTTCTTAGTCTTTGCTTTTCCATTTCAGTTCTGGGAACTCGCATAAATGATTTGTTTGAAGGCTTTTATGTAATTCATTGATCATATTGATTAAATTTTAGGGCAGCACATGTTTATGTTTGTGCTAACTTGGTCAACATGGCTCGACCAACAAGTCGCCAAATACCTTTGAAGCATCAGAAGGCACTGTGGTATAGTGGTGAGTGCATGGGCTACTTTGATATCACTGAAGTCTAGCTTAGTTTTTATTTAAAATTCATATACATTATGCACATCCAGGTCTTAGAGGGGCTATGGCTTTTGCACTTGCTCTGCAATCAGTACATGATCTACCTGAAGCACATGGCAAAACGATTTTCACAGCTACCACTGCAATTATTGTTTTAACAGTAGGTGCTTATTCTAGTAATGCATTTGGCTTCAGTCAAATATAATAAACGTGCAAATACTTATCCATGTTGTTATGGCTTGCTTTTTGATAACCTCATGATTCATATTTTCTCTCCTTCAATATGTTCTTGATACTATGATATGTACTTTATGCAGGAGCCATATCATACTTCTGAAGATGTCAATTACCTACTGCTTAGCTTTTCAGTGTAACACAAACATATTTTCTTAGCTAACCCTCATCTTGGCTCTAGGATGCTTTTTCAAGTATGTCACACCATATTAAAGTTCCTATAAGTTTGGTAATTCATAGAATAACTTTCCTGATCTGCATGCATGTACAAATTTGGTCGTACATAGGCCTTATTTGTGCAATAAGTCATACTCTGTGGAATTCAAATATGTCTAACTATATCTTTTTGTTGTTTATTGTTATGGAGCATTGTTCTCGAAGTTGGTTACCTGGGCTATATTGTCAAGAATTCTTTGCAGCAACCATCAATGAAGTTGAACTTGTTGCATAAAGATGGCACTTTATATACATGCATACAGTAGTGTCAGCATGCAGTATCTCTATTGTAATAATTTTGAGGATAGGAAAAGCAGTAGAGCAAATTGAAAAGATATGGAAAATGGAATCTTGTGAGTCTATGTTTGCTAGAGCCAGCATGGAAGTGCCTTCTTGAGCTTGAAATATGATGGATAATCTTCAGTAGATTTTAGTGCTGAGATGTATTCTTCACTTAGTTATAAAATCAAAGCAATGGATCATGGAAGGTAGTATCCAGAAGTTTCTTTCCTGGAATTTCTCTTTCTTCTTCTTTGGTGGTAGTTGATTATGTTCTTCCCATTGTTTCAGATGCTTCTTCTGATGCACATTCTCATTTCCCCTACATTTGAGCTAAATGATGTTCCAAATTGGAATATTTAAGATTAAAACAATAAAAAATGAATATTGTAAGCTTATTTATGTTTCTATTCAGGGCATTTAAGATTCAGCCAATAAGATCATTTATTATGCTTCAAAAACTTTACATTTATTTTGAAACATTATCTTTATCAACTTGAGGCTCAAGTGTTTTTTCTTAAACAATGATGTGGTTTTTCGTGCAGGTAATATTGGTTGGAGGCTCAACTGGTACCATGCTTGAAGCTTTAGAAGTAGTAGGTGATGGTCAAGATGGGGCTCTTGAAGTAAGTTGTTCTGGCACCTGACAAATCAGTTTATCATTCTTCTTCTGTTGGATAATTAAGATATTACTGGTCATATTCCGTTTCCTTTTTTGTTTTCTGTATCTGGTGATCCAAGTATGAGAATGCTGATGTGAAAATGATGCAGCACAGCCATATATTTGACTGACAATCATTTTGTCTGATGCATCTGGACTACAACATTAACCATGCACCACCTTATGAGCA
This sequence comes from Musa acuminata AAA Group, assembly GCF_036884655.1. NCBI lineage: Eukaryota > Viridiplantae > Streptophyta > Magnoliopsida > Zingiberales > Musaceae > Musa > Musa acuminata. Next base: position 23,592,416 of record NC_088339.1, on the reverse strand, counting down.
ATATCATGAGCCCGAGGGTTCAGTAAAATTGTTGAAGAAATGAGTAAAATGATTTATTATATTCTATTTCTTTTAAACCAATTCTTCCAAATAAACAAATTGTTGGGTGTTGGAAGTGCCTTTAATTCTTTCGATTCTTCCTAGAGTACTTATATCCCTTGTTATTTAATCAAGTTGGAACTAACCTTTAAGGCATGCCAAGATATTTGTGATTCATATATATGCTCAATTCTTTCAGACCATCGAGAGTAACAATGGCTACATTGCCCCATCATATCAAGAAGGAACATCATCTGGGAGTAACCTGAAAATGAGGCTTAAGGAGTTCCATAAAAGGTTTACTTCAGATTTTATAGTTTATATATCCTTGTTTTCTGCAGTATTAGTCATTGATAAGCTGCTTGTACTTGGATTGCTGCTGCAGCACAACATCTTTCACTGCATTGGATAAGAATTATCTCACGCCATTCTTTACTAGTCAAAATGAAGAAGAGGACGTCTCTGGTAAGACAGAATGCCCTTCTTATGTATGATATGAGCTGCATCTGAGTGTTTGTGGTCAACTTTGTTTTAGTGGAATTTCAACTCTCATACGAGTGCATGCATCAACTTATACAATTATTTGAAATTTTTTTAACAGTCTTAGTTTGTCTTTTTCTGAGACACCAGTTCCCACTATTTCCTCATCTAGATTGCCTCCAAAGAAGGATTGACACCAGAACAAAAGCTTGCCTAATAGTCAAAAGATCATTGACTATGACAATTGAGTTCTGGAAATATGGTCAGAATAAATTGAGTTCCAGTTAGATTCTATATGTTCCATCAAATGGCCCATACTAGCATCATGTCAGTTAAACCTCATTGGATTTCTTTATTTTCTTTTCCGTATATGTTTGCATTTTTATCAAGCAATTGTATGTTAGTAATAATATGCTAAATTGCTAATTCAAAAGAACATGTCACTGAGGCATGCGATGCTTTGATAATTCTTTAACTGTGTCCCTCTCTGCAACTTATACTGAAATAACTGTTGTATCTCCAACAGCACCAGCAGACATACTGTTCTCTTTTTATAACTTGATTTGTTCCTGTACGAGTGTTGGTCATTATTTTTTCCTACCAACAGCACTAGTAAAGAGCCAAAGACAGCTTACTTATTAACTTTTCTGTATGTAAGCTAAAAGTTCATACAAATTATCCTAATGAATTATTTGATGGAAATAGAGGTAGGGCATCTTCTGTAATCATTGGTAAGCTCATACATTCCACTTTTCTGTATCTGGTGTCTGAAAATGCTGCAGACTTTTGAAATATTATCTGTTTTGTTGCCTGTTTCTGTGCGTTGTTACCTTTTGTCTATTCTTTTGCACTGATAGCTGTGTTCTTATGGTTGCAAATCAGATGAATCGATGCGGACTCCTTCAAGAGGAAGATTCCAAGACCGTGCATAGATTCCATATCGTTAATTCGCCTGGGGATCTCGAGAACCTAATCGTTCTTCTTCACGAGCATCATGCTCACAGTCGCCAAGCAGGAATTCAACCGACTTTCCCTCATTAAGTGTATTAGCCATGTAAAAGAAATCATAGCTTCCCTTACACCGTGATAATGCAGCAAAATAATTTTCACGATAAGTTTTAACCCGAGAAATGATGAAAGACAGCTTATCATGTACATATCATCGCAGCGGTTCAGTATTATTTCATGTAGTTGCCTTTGCAGGGTAATCACCGTGTATTGCTCATCCATTTTTTTGCTTTAAAAACAGGTGAAAAAGGAAAAATAATTTATTATTATTGTTATTAAAGACAGCTCGATGGGCACATGAGATGATATATCTCACCCGAATGTTTTTATTATGTCAAATAGAGATAACTATAGCAGTTGTTTTATTATGTCACTTGAGATATCTCGTCTCTTGCAACGGCCATGGTTTCAGTTACTAATGGTTATGACGGGGGTCATGCTAAAAGCAGTGGCTTATATGCGAGCCGATATCTCACCTGAACATTTTATTGTGTCAAATAGAGGTAAATATAGCAGTTCGGAGTCATCGGAACTCACTGAGTTCACTCGAGAAAATCGAGCAGCGAGACAATTTAATAAAGAAAATAATAAATAATAATAATAATAATAATTGGGAGTTATCGACCTCGCTCGCCCTCTTGCTTCTCTCTCTCTTGCTCCTCCCTTCGAACCCTAGAAACCGTACAACTCTAGCAATTGCACCGCTGTCGCCCCTCTCATGCGTACCGGGATACTTCAAATCCTCGATTCTTCGTTGTCGCGGTCGCGAATGGGTCTGCTTGATCCGGTGCCCTAAATCCCTCGATCAGAGTAGCTACTTCCACCTGAATTGCTTCCTCCCAATCGGCTCCTCCGGCTCTGGAGGCCCTGTTCCGACGCCGGGAGTTGAGGTTTCTCGACAAGGAGGCGCTTTGGTGGCGTGTCCCCAATCTTTGGTCGGAACTGGGGTATCTGCAAGTAGGAGTAAGCTCGCAACTTAAACGCCCGCTTCATAGATCCTCTGGTGTTGTGCATGAAGTTTCCGACGTGAGGAATTCTAGGGTTTGTTCGTTTTGAACACCTCTCTGAGCTGCTGGACTCTGCTCTGCTGCAACTGTGTTGTGAATGGCGAGTTCTAGTGCTCGCAAAGACAATTCGTGAACTTCTTGATGATTTTAACAGAATCTTTGTGGCTGGTTTTGAGAACGTAACGGGAACACCGGTCGTTGGTGCTGCTGTGCGCGAGGTCGGGGTAGCAGCAGCGGCAGTTTGAGCTGGGAAACAAAGTTGGAAGTGAAAGAGAGATGAAGTGGACATGAGTAGGCTTTCATTCAGGCCTCGGCCCCTTGACATTCACAAGAAGCTCCCCATTGTCAAATCCGTTAAAGAATTTGATGATGACGAGGCGCCTGCCACAGCCGCTTCAACCCGCAACTCACACCTGCTCCGAATTGCAACTGAGAATGAGGTAACACCAATATCGTTATAGCAGGTTGAACTTGAATTTATCGCAATTATTTATGGTGCGTGGATTTTTCTTCTCCTATGGTACTCTGAACAGGTTGTGCAGTTAGAATCTCACACTCAAGTATTCTGAGTGTTGCATGAGGACTATGTATATTTGACCCTTTCCAAATCCCGTATTAGCTGAAGCTTCATGCTCTCGACCACTAATTTTCTTTAGTTATTTGTTTGCTAATATGACAAACTTAGTTATTCATTTGTTATCACTTTTTGTCATTCTCGTAGCTTCAGATTTTTTACCTTTTTCAGTGTATTTCGGTATTCCATAGGAGGTGCCGAAGGAGGATGTTCTGTCTTTGTATTTCTGTGCCTACGTATGTTCTTTTAGCCAATCTTTTGGACCTTCAGGTGGATGTCACCCTTGACCACCTTGTAATGCCTAAAATGCAAAATGTTTGCAGAAGTGCTAAATGTCCAGTGCTTTCTCTTTTTACCATCAGGCAGCAGTCTAGTTGGTAGTACTTATTTTGAACTGTGAACCATTTTATGAAGTTAGATCAACTAATATGAAAAAAGTGACCGACAGAATTATGTTATTCTTTTTAGGTGCATCAAACTCCAAGCAAGGCAAGTTCTCAAGAAATTCCTACTCCGCAGTTCAGTGTTGTGGACACATATGAAAGAGATTATACCCCTACCTTCACACCAACTGCATCATATATACGTGGAAGAGGAGGTTTTTATTGAATTTTGCAAGATATTACTACGAAGAAAGAATTCCTATTTACATTGCATGTTTTGATATCTTTTTCATTGTTAACATCTTGTAGCTCGGGCTGAGATTGGTGAATTTGTTGAATATGACCTGGATAATGAGGATGATGGTTGGCTTGAAGAGTTCAACTATGAAGGGAAGACTCTTACACCTGAAAAGTAATAGTCATAGTATAGACTTGGTGACCACTATGCTTATTGTATTCTTCAATGCTATTTTGCTACATGATCTGTAAAATTTGGACCTTCATTGTCCCCCTGGAATGCTAGAAATACATTATTGAAACAGTGAATTGTTATTATGCATTATTTACTCTTAAGACTTTCTTAATGAAAAAACAGGGTGGGTTGGGAGGATTAAAGATGATAAGAATGATAGTCCTTCTTGGTAGTAGATTGATCAAATAAAAAAAAATATTTTACCCACATAAAGAAGAGGATGAATTATTCCATAGCTGTAATGGTAATGAACTAATGATTTCAGTTGTGATTTAATGAACAAATGATTACAGTCGTGATGATTCAATTATTTTTTGGTTTTTGTAATATTATCAATGCTTTAATGTAAGTTTACATTGGAAAAGACCAGGAGAGCTGCCCGTTTTTCTTTTGGACAAACAAGCTGCTGCATGGAGAGAATCAGTAAAGCAGATGCTTTCTGACCTCTTCTATAAGTTGATTGCCCTGCACTGGAAGACTTAGAAGAAAAATGAAGAATATAATTTAACACTTTGATACTAACAAGATTCACCTGTTACTGTTATTCGTTGTCTTGATGATTCATTTATTCTCCTCCTCTATGTCAAAAAACATTCAATCAAAGAGAAAAGCCGTTTTCTTTTACTGAAGTTTTTTCAATGCACAGAATCTTCAAGTTTTGTATGCCTATCAGAGGAATCTGCATGGGCTCTTCGAATCTCATCTTAATACAGTTAGCCTTTGCTAAATCAGTTTTCAGAAAATAATGCTATCATTTCATGGTAATGCTATTTCATCACAGCAGTAATGAGTCCTCTGATTCTTCTGACTGAGGCTATGGAGATCGGGGAAGGTTCAAGTTCAACCACCATGTTTAGCAAGAAAAATAACCTAAGCCAGTAGCCTGCCTGCAATGCGGCAGAGATTCAATAGAGAAGTCCTTCCTCATGTTTATGACCCTGTAGCCAGAGCCACATGTAGGTATTAAATGGGAGCTCTAGTGCACGAGGTTCCTACAAATGTAGTGTCTCATTAGCTGTACCATTATGAAAGGAGGTTGTGGAAAAAGAGGATGCTCCAAATGAGTTGCAACCATAGACTAAGTGTGTTTTCCATGGGACCATCCAGTATGTCACAGGTTGATTTGAGGCACGCAAGATTCATTCTGGAACTGTACAGAGAACATGCTGCAAATTATGCTTCTAGTTTAATATGTTCTTTCTTTTCGGTGATTACTTTTATGAACTTAAGCTTATTTTAACCCAGGTTTGAGACCATTTTGTTCAAGCTGGAGGTTATGGATCATAAAGCTCGAGAACGAGCAGGAGTCATAACACCTACTTTTGGATCACCTATTCCTGTTCTTTTACAATTTGATGCAGCAGAAGAGGTTAATGACTATATTTCTGGAGTTTGTTTTTTATTATTCATATGGAGTCTAGTTCCTCTCATGTCTAGATCTATTATTTCTTAGCATTTGTTTACTGTCTAAGCAAAGCATTATATCTAGCATGATAGTTAAGGACAAAAATTCATTCTCCTAAGTGAGATATATGATTTACAGTACTTGTGCTTAAACAAATGGTTCACGTAAAAATATTTTCTGATGTTGATAAGAACTGGGCCATGTATGAGAAATGTTGGTGACACATTTCTCATACATGATTTTTTTTTTAAAGATGCTGATGCACAACCTTTCACTGTCAGCTAGCTTATGTGCTGTGATTTTTTAAGATGTAATGGAGCTTAACAAGAATGGAATTTTGCCTGGTAGCTAATATCAAAACTCTTTAACATTGCCAACAATTTGCTCAATTTTTGCAGGCTTTGCAACCCCTATGTGTACGATATCCAGTTTTCCAATCTGTATATAACTATTGGAAATTAAAGGTATGCTTTATGTGGTGAGAGAAACAGAGAGTGACCACCATTTTATTTTTTCATTGTTCAAAATATATGAATCTGAGGTTTTATCTCTGGAGTTGATTTATAGATTCAATCAAATTTATATTTTGACTCCATTGATTCTTACTTATGATTTATTTGTCATTTATCAGAGAGAACAGTGGCAAAAACCTATCTTGCGACGCCTGCAGGTTGGCCCCTTTTACTTTTTTTTCTTAGAATGTTGGTGTTCGTTATGTTTTCTAAGGTGAATCTCGTTCCTTTGCTTGCTACACTGATTTTGTATAAATTAACTAAAGCAAGCCATATGATAATAACTCCTTTAAGATTGGTGAAAGAGTCCAAGATGAAGATAGCACTGGTAGCAGTAGTCTTAGATGAAGAATAATGACATTTTTTCTGCCAAATCTGTAATTCTGTCTGATGTTCTGTTATACTATATGTGATTTTGCTTGTATTAGTTTTATATAACTTGCCACTGTGACTCCATACAGTATCCCGGTCCTTACTATTACAGCCCATCTATCTATAGGGTTAAAGGTTGTGTACATTATTGGCAGGAGCCTTGTGCACTAGATCTTCCATCTATGGTATTTTAATCCATTGGTGACAATTAGAACAAGTCTCTTTTGGTTGAAAGGAACCTTTACAAAGTTTATTCATTTATAATATTAACAAACATTTTAAACATGATTGTTGAAATAAATTATGTTGGTTCAGTCCCAGTAAGAAGTCGCTCAAAGATAATTAAAATCAAAAAATTATTGAAAGATGTATCAAGATAACCAAATCTTAAAGTAGTATATAGAACTTTCATACGTTAAACTGCTTTCTAGGGGATAATGGATGATTCCTTGATAAGTTTTGATGCTTTATATAAATATCCAAATTTATAGCAATTGTAGAAATTGGATTTTTCAGATACATGGGGATACTTACCTTTGAGTATTACTCTTTTGATGATGAAAAACTTAAATTTATCATTTTCTTCTCATTTTGCTGAGCCAGTATATGGTGGAGAATTGAACCTACCATTCTGCTTTTGTGTTTATTCATTACGGTCAATGTTCTAAAAAGTGGCTGACCTGTGCAAGTAAATCAAGGTACCCCATACCTCATGAACAATATGTCCACAATATTTTTGCAAATTTTAGATTTTCCCAATGGGGAATGTTTGAAGTTATAGTTTAATGAAGAATTTAAGTTCATGTAGATAATCTAGTTCTATAATCGAAAAATAAAGAATGGATATCACAAGATCCTGGGCTTGAATCTTGCCTTCGCTACCTATCCTTTGCAAAAAAAAAAAAGAAGAAAAGGATTACAAATCAAAAGTTTGTGAAAAAAAAAAAATGCTACCAAATAAGATTGTCATAAAAAGATAAAATAAAGTAGAGAATGTTATCCTATGCTTGTTGAGATACATATATGCTCAGAGTAAAGGAAACTTGACTATTTATTTTGAGTAACAATATTTTTCAACAGAATGGTATGTGCCATGTGTGGAGCCCTGCTGATACTAAATGATAGAGAAAAAGAATGAAAAATAAAAACCATTTGGGAGAAAAGTAAACGAATGAAATATACTTTAACTAGATTCAACCCATTTGCGATAAGGGGACAACAAAATAAAAACCAAGTTGCTGGATTGATGTCAAAAGATGCACTTGCTATGTCTGCCTTGTCGGATGCAACAGTCTTCGCTGTTTTTTTCGTAAACGTCATTGGTCACATTATTATCATGAGTTACCTTAGCTGCGAGTGGCATTAGGAATTTAGGATACCGTGCAAAGTGAAGGGAGGAGAGGCCGGGAGAGGTAAAGAAACTTGTGATACTCATCCCACTTTATAATTTGGGTTTACAGTGCCATTCTTTTATTAGAGTGGTGTGTGACCTTATATTGTTTCATGTTTGTTTCGGGGGTGTCTGTGTTCCTTCACTGGGCATTTAGTTTTATGGCACCAATTGATTTTATTGTGAAGATTTGTTCTATTTAGATATCTTTTTCTACGTAGTTGTTTTGTGGTGGCATGACTTCTTAGAGAGGTAACGGTCCATAGATTAGGTTCAAGTTGTGGTGAAACAGACTTTCTTGCAATTTGTTCTAACCAGCACAAAAAAATGGAGAATGTTGTGCTTGAATGGCTTCTTTAATGATTCTTATCAGCTCCATCATAGAACTCTCACCTATCTATGAACTTCTGTTAGTTATTATAATGAAAATTTCTTTTGCTATTAATTTGGTCACTGGATGGAACATTATCTCTTGGGTTTGGTGGTGCATATAAAAAGTAAAAAAACAATTGCCTAAAAGTGGCAATGATCTTAGTTTGAGCTGTCCTAGGCTATGGCCTGCAATTATATGTTTGACTGGCTAATCTGTTCTTCTAGCATCGTACTCCATAAAGTTGTATATTTTCATAAAAGCAGTAGATGATTTGATCATATCTAATATATTTTGTGCTTATGCAGCCGCCTCCACCAGTTAATGATACAAATCCCTATAATGTATTCAGACCGAGAGAAAAGGCACACCGTCTTCACACAAGAAGGGTAGGTGCCGTGGAGTCAATTGTATATATAAATTAGTTGTTGACACAAAGGAAAAAGCTTTGTATAATTAAATAGAAAGATTTGCTGAAAGAAATGTAGTGCTTCTTGGTCTATATGCTGGATATTTGATGACTATTTTCTTTTTCCAGATGCAAAGGAGGGAAAACAGTGTTCAGTCATTTGAAAAACTTCGACAGGTAAATTTCATTGCTTTATCGCTTGTAACATAGTATATGGTATAAGGCACTGTTTAAAATGGTATGTATCAACTGGTCAGAATTGTTGAAGGCTGAGGTTCACTGAAGCACCAAGGTTGCTTGCAGCCATGGTACAAGGTGCAAGGCAAGGGGCACAGTATAGTGATTTAAGGGGCACTTAACGTGAAAATTTTTATAGAACAACTAAGATGAAGCAAATCTGCAATTGATATGAACTCCATTCACTAATACTGAAACAATTCTTAATCATTTTTTATTAATTTGCTTGAGTGGACAGCAGTGCTGATTTTAAAATGAATAACGAAATATCTGTAAAGAACATGAGGAGGGAAGATAGCTGGGAGATGAATAGAAATGAAGGATGGAGAATTATTGAACAAGGAGTTAAAATCCAATTGTCTGATCTCTTTTCCTTTCTAAAGGAAAAAATTATGTATCTGTTGGCCTCTTTATCCTTTTCCGAAGAGCATAACTCTGCTCTTCGTATTATGCAAATCTCATAATTAGTACTAAAGCTACAGTTAATCATAACAAGTAATTTTTAGATTGAAATTCTGTCGAGAAAAGGTTGTACCAGAAAAGATGTTCCAAGGAATCGACTTTGGAGGGACCTAAAGAGATAAACTTTTCAAAAAAATGAAACTTGTTGAACTCACACTACTATTGATGCCATTAGCCTCTAATTTAAAAAACATAATATATATGCTGTGAAGGAGGATATTTTTTTTCTATAATCTCACATATCAGTATTGATATTTTGATAATTATGTGGAAGAGATCGTGGATTTCTTGTCATATTTAAGAGTGGGATGTTGTTTACTTTTATTAATACTGTTTTTAATTGGTTATAGATTATATCTAGTATTTTAAAAGTTGTTACTTAGTAGTGGTGATATATGTCAATTGTCAACATGTATATATGTAGATTATGATGAAAAAACTGGACTCTCAATACATCTGAGTCCAGTTGAATGATATGGATGATTGAGGTGTAAAAACTCATATAAACCAGTGAATGATATGGCCTATTATGCCTCTTCTATTCATTCTTTTAACAATATTGTAGAAATTGGTTGTGTTTATTATATATGTTTACTATGGCATCAGGATTTCTTGTCATCCTTTACTTACTGTACTTCAGGTCAGGCGTAACTTGGACCAGGCAAAGAGAATGCTTGATTCTTTGATTCAGGTTTCTTTTACAAAGCTCTATCCTAAATGGAAATTAGATCTTCTTACAAGGTCTGTTACATAATCAGAAAAGTCCATATTAATTACATGTATCGCAGAGGGAAGAGAAGAAGCGGGATATTGTTGAGTGCGAGGTCAAAATCCAGAGAATTCAGATGAAGTATAAGGTAATTCCAAATATTGTATTCTTCTTTCTGTATTATATAGGCACACAAGGTTATAATCCATTATCAATTTCTGTTATCGTTGTAAATTTTGCAATTTTTACTGCTAACATTTTTTTTGCCCTGAACCAAGAAAGGCTTTGAATCATGATAAATGGCAAGATTGACTCATAGGAGAACAATGTAAATAATTGTTTCTGATTTGCAGACATTGTTCTCAGTGTTATTCTATTTGTTATTTGTATTTTATTCATGAATTTCCATATAGATCTATCTACTTACGATGCAAAAGTATGTTCTGATTTAAAGTTTTGATTTGATATTGCAATATTTATGGTGATATGACCACATTTTATTTGAGAGACTGGGTTTTTTATAAGGAGAAATAAAAATGTCTTGAAATAAATAAGAGGTCAAGGTTGAATCTTTCTTATACATGGTTTATTTCTACACATTTGATTTCTAAATAACTATTTTCTGATCAAGGCCTAGTGAAGGATCCAGTGATTGTTAAGGAGAGAAGTTATATTGACAAATATATTATTGGTGATGCCTATGATACTAGGTCTTTTTATGTTGCTAGAGAGGGTTCTTTGGCTCTTATCCATATTCTCTGTCTTGCACCAGTATTGATAAATTTTATTTTCTCCTGTAGTCTTTCTGAATGTAAAAGTAACATCCTTCTCTGATAAATTAAAGAGGCTATTAGTTTTGTGATGGTAGAAACTTTTGATAAGGGATAGGCTTCCCAAGGCATGCAGGATATTACGGTTCATTCACTGCTCTGTATGATTTGTTTTGATTCTAGCATTTGATTTGGATCCTTGTTGACTTGGTAATACTCATAGCATGAGGCTCATCTCGTTGAAGATGGAATTGCAATCCCAAGTTTCCGACATGTTACATGCAAATTTACATCAAGTGAGGAGGATTATGTTGATTCAGATGACACGATTAATGGTGATCCAATTGCTGTCCCTGCCACTCTCCATCCAAGGTATGCAGATTTCAAGCTAATTGCAGTCCCAACAGTACGAATGAAACGAGAATTGAAACGGAGACCTTTGTCAAATGGGTGGACGCAAAAGAGGGTATATTTGCTTTTGCCCCCTTTTTTTTGTCTTTTTGCTCATTCATTAAGGACGGGTTAGATTTCAATCTCCATTGATTTGCTCCAAATTTTTGGTCTGGATGATAAATTATATGTTGTGAAGAAGGTATGCGGAACAGTTGTGGAACAAAATGTTCAACGTTTGTTGGTTTTGAATTTCATTTCAATGCAGGATCCAGATGAACCTGTCATGTTATTTACAAAATCTCTGGATCCAGACAAGCTTGCCGCTGCAGGCATTGTGCCACCTGTTTTATCTGCAGAGAATGAGTCAGTTGTATCACCATACCGATTCTGTGGTCGGATTGGTCGAGGAGGGCGCATCATATTTGACCGATGGAATTCTCTTTTCCAAGATCCGGATGCTCAGGAGAGGTCACACTATCCAGCATTAAATCCAAGGCCTCTTCCACCGAATGGTTGAACAATTGCACTTGGTTTTAGTGCTTCATGTGAAGACATATAATTGAGAAAATTGTCATGGCTCGAGCTCACATTAGCTCCTGAAATGATTTTGTTGATCCAGAAAGACCTCTGATCATCAGGATGTTACATGCACCATTGTAGCAAACTGCAGACGTCTGCCTCGCTGATGATGCATGCTGAAGGAGCATGGGTTTGTCGAAGTTGAGTTGGGCATTTTTAGATTTCCAGTCAGTTTATAATTATATACTTTGCAGATCAAAAGCCAGAACACTAATTTCTTCATGGCTTGTCTCATTTTCGGTCTGTAAGGGTGCAATCCGATACCATTGCTATTTAGCTGCTCTTATTCTTAATGAATATTTGTTCATACCTCAATTTTTTTTCTGGACTTTACATTGGTGCCGATAGTCAAACAAGAATTTAAATCTGCAGGTGGCATTATGATTACCTTCATACTACTGCCCAATGGAAAGGTCTTTCCATAGCAGCAGATTAATTTGTTCCAATCAAATGCCATGGACCTGTTACTTTTTCTGTGAGCACCTACTTCTGTTCATTCAGCTCATTTGTCATTCAAATATGTGCATATTTTTCTTACTCAAAAGTTGTTTCTGTATTAGTCATAGCTTAAAATTACTACTACATTGTGGAAAATATGAGATGGTTTGCTTCATTTCATTATCTTCTTTGCTTGGTTAATATGTATATGCATATATTTATTAGGAGGAAAGTAAAGAGGCATAAGAGAACTGTTAATGCTTAGTTAATATGTATATGCATATATTTATTAGGAGGAAAGCAAAGAGGTATCAGAAAACTATTAGAAAGAATAGAAGATAAGAAGAATTATTGAAAAAGCTTGAATGCATTAACATATCACTCTCCTATTTATATAGATTAGGAGAGGATTTTCCTCAATAGAATAGAAGATTTTTTTCAACAGAATAGAAAAATTTTATGGGGGTAAGAACTACTAATTTGTTGATTGTTCTTCAATCGATTTTTCTATGGCAGCCCATAAATCCATAAATCGATTTCCTTCGACATAATAGAGGATTTTTTTTAACAGAATAGAAGATTTTTTTCAACGGGTAAGAACTACTAATTTGTTGATTGTTCTTCAATCGATTTTTCTATGACAGCCCATAAATCCATAAATCGATTTCCTTTGACTGAATAGAGGATTTTTTTTAACAGAATATAAAAATTTTTTGGGACAAGAACTACTAATTTGTTGATTGTTCTTCAATCGATTCTTCTGTGACAGTCTATAAATCCATAAATCAATTTTCAAGAGAATAGAGGATTTCTTTTAACAGAATATAAAAATTTTTTAGGGCAAGAACTACTATTGATTGTTCTTCAATCGATTCTTCCGTGACAGTCCATAAATCCATGTACTTCCTGGATTTTTCTGATCCAGAAAGAATTTTCCCATCGATCGATAAAGTGCATCAAATTACTTCTTTAATCTGATCCAATTTCTTGAGTCCATGATTCCAACTCATGAGAGGGGTTTATCTCCAATCAACTGCGAGTGTTGGTGTAGCAGTTGCTTTCCGCTTCCTTGCTTGCAACCATGAGCCCACCTAATTCACATCACATCTGTCCCTGAGAGGGACTCATGATGTCCAACTTCTCCTTGTAAGATTCATGGTGGCTTATCAACTCCTTAGTCGTCAATGTGTTCGTGCAAGCTTTCCTCACCTTCTTCAACCGGTTTGACTCACGATACATCTGAAATGTGCGTGTACGGGATCCTTTCTTCAAACCTAGCACAGGTGGGCTGATGATTGATGACAGAAATCTCCAGTTTCAACACACACACACACACACACAAAAGTCCTATCAATTATTCACCGAACCCAAGAGGTTATTTCACCCATAAACACCTCGATTACTGCCACACACATTCCCATTAGACCCATTGAGGATGTTAGACACCCAAAACCTCATACCGATCACTGCAGAATGGGTGCTTCGACCCAGATCACTGCATCACTGCAACTTATTTTGCATTCAATATACTTGTATTTTGATAATAGATCTCGAATATACATAGAAAAATTCAAAATATATAAATTTTAATTTACTCTTAGAAAATAGTTTAAGGTTCTTAGATTTTGATGAAGAATTAATTTGTCGATTACATAAGGAATTACTTAATCTCTATGAAATTATTGTGATCATTATATCATCTACGGACTAATAGATATATAATACATCTCTTTTGTTGTCAGAGGAATAAAGAGCTATCGGATTTGGAGTTGACGAAGCCGACTAACATAGAAAACGAGCTAGGTTCTATATATCAAGCTCTTTGAGCTTGTCGAAATCTATAATAGCTTTTTGTAGTTTATAAATATGGTTTGGATATTGTAGGTGGATGAAGCTAGAAGGTTATTGTATAAAAACAACTTCGATTAAGGTCCCTTGCAAGAAAGCATTATTAATATCTAGTTGACATATATGACAATCTTTAGTGATAGTTAAAGGATGAGTCAAATTGTTATTGATTTAACAACTAGGCTAAAGGTCTCTATAAAATCAACACATTGTCGTTGGTGAAACATTTTGGCCACTATAGGTGATTTGTATCTTATAATGGATCTATTTGGGTTTCACTTAATTCAAAAGATCCATTTACATCCAATGATATTTTGTGTGAGATGAGATGATACAAGAGTCCATATGATATTGTGGAGTAGAGCATCGTAATCTTCACACATAACTTGATGCGAGTATAGATATTTTTGGGCTCGGGTGATACTTATGGGTTTAGTTTGGTCAGGTGGAGAGCTTCTGGTAGCGTAACGATTAAGGATTTAGCACGGTCAAAATATGTTTTTTTTTAACATGTTATCATGTGATATTCAAGCTCGATGGTATTACTAGGTTATGTTGATGGTATGAGAATTTGTGAAGAGTTAATGACATGTACATAATTACGCTGATGCACTTCGATATCACTTAGTCTAGGAGAGAACAAAGATATCATTTGTGGTGCCAAGAGCATTGCTTCATCGCACATTGTAAAGTGAATTGATAGAGAGGTTGATTGAGAAGTTATAAAAGAGGTAAAGTATTGCTGAACTAGAATAATAAAATAGTACAGGTTTATAGAAGAACTGTTTGTTGATATGGTAAGAGATGCACTTAAAGGGTTTGAGGTATACTCATATGAACTCGGTGATCGGTGGTTGTTATAGTGCCTTGAATTGCTAAAGGAGTAAGATTTTAAAAGGGAAATGTGGACTCGACAAAAATAACATGATGTAATACAAAGACCTTATAAGTTTAAACATCAAAGCATTAAAAAACATTATGTTCAAGAGAGTACCTAATAAAGATGCATAACTTAAATATTGATGTTAACTTACGTGAAATGTAGAGACATAATTAGGGAAGATTTTGTAAAGTAGTCTTTCAAATGGTGACCAATGTTGTAGGATTTGGGTGAACATATGGTTTAATGAGATAGACAATAGTCTGAAAAGCTATTGAACAAAAGATTAGTGATATAGAGGCTTGGTATAGGAGGGTGAGACTAGTTTCAACTATATATCGGTGTTTTTATTTGGTAAAATCAAATAGTTGAGGTATGTATCATGGTAAATTGTATACCTCACCATGAGACTTGAGATATTGTATACCTCACCATGAGAGGTAAATTATTAAAGCTTGGTATTCATCTCCTCCAGTAAACTAGTTTAATGGTAGAATAAAAGTTATCAACTACTTTTTATAAAATAAGTAAAAACTATCGCAACTTCATATTTATATTTGAGATGATAAAGTCATGTATATATAATAAAATAATATATAAAAATAATATAAAATTTAAAATCATCAAATGAAGTAGTTGGAGCAGGGCTCCAAACATTAGTATAAATAATTTCAAATGATTTGGAACAGGTTATGGAAGATATTCCAAAAGATAGTTTGTGACTTTTATTGCTAACGCAAGTATCAAACAGTTTTATTTAGTTTGGAAGTTGAAAAGGAATAACAAAAAATTAGCTATCGTTGAATAGAGAATAACAGATGTCAAAGACGATGATATCACACGTCTATTAGAGTAGCAATAGAAGAAATAGTGATTGACCGAGTGATTTGTGAAGTTCAATGATATTTTCTTTATTTTGATCTTAGACCAAGGATGTCTCGTACTCATGTCATCCGTAAGAAACGAGATAAAAAAAGAACTCAATAGATATATTATTTTATTTATAAAATTAAGAAACAAAAATAAAATTTATTTTTATATAAATCATCGAGTATAAAAGTGTTCACATGTAAATTAATTATCATAGAATAAATATGAGTGATGTGAAGCCTCAGCAGTAGTTGGATAAATCATAATGTTTACTTGAGATCAATTAAATGTGTGTTTTAATCGGGAACAACACAGCTTGGCTGCATGGCCAATGGTGGGAGCGTTCTTATCGGCATTGTGTTGTCTGTGTTCAGTGTATTATTCTTACTGTTGCTTGCCCCGTACAAGACCGACGAGTCGAGAGCTGGTTATGTTGAGAGTCGCCCCACCGCTGACCAGTTGGAACCTCTCTGGTGTTCTCGAGCCTCTCAGCATTGATGTTGCCACTTTTGCCCACCAACTCGAGGCCACCGATGGCTTCGGTGCTGACAGATTAATCGGTACCGGTGGATCCGGAGACGTCTACAAGGCCCGACTAAAGGATCGAAGTCATTGATTTCAAGATTGGACTTCTCTTCCTTGCAGCATCAGAAAGCTACTGGTTTGTTGATTGTTCTTCGATCGACTCTTGCATGAATTATTAGATAGACACTAAATTGTTGCTTAGTTAGCTGCATATTTGATGGAATCTTCTCAGAATCACTTCATCCTCCGTCCCGACTGTGCATTTTCTCCTTGGGATATTATTACTCGTATTTTCTGTCATCAGCCACAATGACAGGTCCATAAATCCTTGTCCTGAAAGGTCCTGCGTCAGAGCAGTGTCATGACATAACAAGTCTGCCATGGACGGTAAAGGAAAGCTATAAGTGAGTCAAATTAATGGAAAGAGACAGTAGTAGGAACACATCAATCCCTCTGATGATCGTAAACTACTGAGAACTTGCTGGATTTTTCTACCGGCCATGAATCTGTGCTTCCATCATAATCCAGAAATTTGTTTCGAGTGCATCGATTATCCAATATCTTCAGTCCAGGCTTCCAACTCAACTGCGAGCGTCGTCGGTGTAGTAGTTGCACTCCGCTCCCTTCCCTTCCTTGCAACAACCGAACCCACCTAATTCACATCACATCTGTCCCTGAGGACTCGTGATCTCTAACTTCTCCTACTAAGATTCGTGGGGTCTTATCGACTCCTTAGTTGTCACCATATTCGTGCATGTTTTCCTCACCTTCTCCAACCAGTTTTGACTCCTGATACATCTGAATGTGGGAATGGGATCCTTTCTCCAAACCTAACACAGCTAGGCTAATGATTGATGACAAAAGTCTCCCAGTTTCAACACACAGACACACAAGTCCTATCGATCTAAATCAACATATGTATATCTTTCTTGAGGCAGCCAACTATTCTCGCTAGGTTTAGGAAAGGTAGGGTAGTTTGCAAGATCAAAGACCAGAGAGAACCAAAAATCACAAGGCTAATTAAGGAGCATAGTGTTTATGATCCTATGGGACTCATAATGGAGAGACGACTAGAAGACATAACCTCATCACTTAACTAGTGTTTTCTTATCCTACTAGCTATAGACAGGCACCTAAATGAAGAGTAGGATGGAGGAAAAGGTTCATGGATAGTCCAACTTCTTCATCTTTTCCTCTCCCTACGACAGCCGGTGATGGGGAAATCTAATCGTAGATAACGGAGAGAGACGACTAGAAAATTACGGCACGCAAATTACAAGATCATCTTGCGTTGTATTTTATCGTGGTGAGGGTGTGAGAAGTGGGGGCAGATGCCTCGCACCCATTCAAGCAAAAAGCTCAAACATTCATGCCCCCATTTGGTTTGATTTAATGTAGGTGTCACGAGGAGCACCAACTTCCATGTCAGGCACAGTGGTGGAACCCCCATGCAAAGCATCCCTGTGCTGGCGTCTCGTGGCATTGGGAACGCCCCCCTTCCTTCGTGAGTGCATGCATGCAGGAAGCTATTGATTACAGTATGTGACGGAGGAGCTTCTCACGTAGCACAAGGATCGCTGTGTCAGGGGGGGGAATCATCTCCCCTCCATACTCCTGTCCACCTCGCCAAAACAATCCCTTGGATCGATGCACGTGCGAGCAGAGGAAGAAGGAGGCTCCTCAATCGGAGTGCTCGTTGCCACCGCTCAGGCGCGACATGACGACGATATCCTGACAAAATAATTCGTATGGGTCGTTATCTCATTAAAGATTAAGGTTAAGTGGAAGTAGCCGAACGGAGGAGGAAGACGATGACGACGTGACTTGCCGCGATGGAGCGTTGGATTGGGTTTGGCATCGCGAACGCAGACTCGTGCGACAGCTGTCGGGCGCACGTGTGGAAACTGAGATACCCAAAACACCCCTGAGCGCTTCCGGTTCTGCGCACTCACCGGTGACACCTAAAGGAAGAACGACAGGGGAAAAGCGGGGGTAGACAGACTCCGCATCTTTGGTGCGGTACGCTTACCCCACATGCTGCCACCCGTCGTTGTCGGGCGTAACGCAAGACAAAAAGACACGGCCCCGCATTAATTGCCGCTCGTGCGCACCCACCAATACGTCGCGTGGGGCCCACCCCTCCGGTGGGGGTAAATATGACCTAGACGAAATATTTTTAGATCGGCGGTTTATTACCGATGATTCCGCTTCTGCTACTTTTCCCAAACTAGCCCCCATCCGCTCCCAACAACTACAAGACTGCCACTGTGCATTTGTGCGGTAAGGAATTGGTGCGTTCTCCAGTTAGATGATGAATCCAATGGTGATGACTGTGGAGGATCTGTTCATGTCCTTATCACACATGCATTCAACAAAGGATGCCTTGGCCTGACTTCTTTTTGTTCTCTTGCAGTGAAAATTACGTGCTACGTGCCACCAGGCTCCATTGATTAGAAGATCCAAAGTACAGGTTCCATTGATTAGAAGATATCTAGTTTGCCATGATCATGCGTCAGTCAAGGACAGGGAGTGAGCTGCAAGCAGCTGCGCCACATGCTCTGAATCATGGAACAGAACGCAACTTGTGAATTCATGAAGAATGAACAGATAATATAATAACAAGGCAAGTCTGCCATATGTCATTTGCTTTTCCTTTACCCCCTTTGCATGGAGCTGCCTCCTGATTTAACGGGCAATAAGGCTAGTCTCCTTCTTGAAACCTTCGATTCTGCAGGGTGAGCGGAGCGGAGCAGAGCAGAGCAAACTGGAGGTTTCAGATGATGATAAGCTTTATTAGAAAGGAAGTATTGTCTGGAAATTTCTGGCTGAGTATGTCATGATGATGTGTTTTGTCTGTATTGGATGAGACCCATTTGGAATCATGCACAACAGGGGCACCTCTACGGTGCCGGATTCCGGTGGTCATCTTAAACTTAGCCCCTTCAAGGAGGGTCATCCTCCTCCCCCCTCATCTTCCATTCACTGCATGCACTGACAACATGGCTTCTGGTGAACTGTACTTGATCTTGACACCTCCTCCACCATACACGTGAATTGCCTGTTCTGCTCAGCTGCAGATTCAAACTCGTTCCCGAACAAGAAGATGTTGGCCTACCACCATCATAGAAATCCTGCAGAATATAGATGAACAAGGAGAATGTGGAAGCACAGAGGGGTAGGGGAGGAGCTGCGGGAGAAGAGAGTTAAGGGGTTAGTTTATTTTTTGGGAAAGAGGGGATGCCAAAAAGGGGGACTCGTGAGCATCAAATCCCGAGTTTGACCGACTCGGCAATGGAGAGACAGTAAGGAGAAAAAGGAGGAAAAGAAAGAAAAGGTTTTGCTTTGTTAAATCTTTGGTAATCGAACTATTACTTTCCTTCTTACGAGTGAAGATGGAAGCAGACAAACCCTCCAAAGCACCATTAGATTAATTAATCAGGCGCTAAATGTTTCTCCTTTGCCTCCTCGCCTTTTCTTCCGCCTTGGCTGGTGTCTTCGCTTCTCCTTCCCTTCCTCCTCCTCTTGCCACAAACCTCTTCTCTCACTAAAGCCTGCCTGAATCCGTTTCTCTGCAACCATCAAAATCCTTTTCTGGTTGGTTCTGGTTGCCCTAGCCATTTCTTTGTAGGATCGTTCGAGATCGATGCCTACACCTCGTGAGGGTCAGTTTTCGCTTCAAAGATGCCATTTTTCTTCAGTCTCATTTTCTTCCAGAATTTGATTCTTTTCTTTTTCTTGGTTTTATTGGGGTTTATCTACAGATTCTTGATTTTTCAGGTGCCGGGGATCTTGGGGTGATGTCAAAATCTGATCTTTCTTCTGCGCCGTCGGCGGCTCGATGAAGGCCTTCATCAGTAAGTCGGTGATTCTTCTTCTACTGTTCTTCTTCTACTTTACAAATGGCAGCAGAGTCGTAAGATTTCCTCTTTTGGAGCTCGCAGAGGTTTCTGTTTACGTTGCCAGCGGTCCTCAGATGTGAAGGCTCGCGAAGCCGAGGAGGAAGAGGAGCGACGATTCTAAAAAGGAGTCTTCTGTGTTCCCTCCTACAGTCTCGAGCAATGGAAAGCGACAGCTTCGCCTTCCTCTTCCTCTTCTTGATAACCTTAACTGCTTTCCCTTCGTCCATGGCGGCACCTGAGGAGGTCTCTGCTTTGATCCGATTCAAGCGCTCGTCAGTTGACTCCGATCCGAAGGGCTTCCTGCAGAACTGGACGGTTGATGGTTCTGATTCCGGCAGCAGCCGGTGTTCGTGGACCGGCGTCGTGTGCTCGGCAGCCGACGGCCGGGTTCGCAGCTTAAATCTCAGCAACATGGGCCTCACTGGCCGCCTTAACCTCGAGCATCTCATGGCGCTTCCGGGCCTCCGCTATCTCAATCTCCGCGGGAACTCCTTTTACGGCAACCTCTCGTACAGCAGCACGGCATCGTCACTTCCCTGCGGCTTCGAGACGGTGGACTTATCGTCGAACACCTTCAATGAGACCATTCCCTCCAAGTTCTTGTCCTCCTGTCCGCGCCTGGTTTCTCTCAACCTGTCGAGGAACTCGATCCATGGCGGGATCTTTCCATTCGAGGCTTCCATACGGGAGCTCGATCTGTCTCGCAACCGAATCTCCGATTACGGGCTGCTCAACTACTCCCTCTCGAGCTGCAGCGGCCTCAGCTACCTCAACTTCTCCGACAACAAGCTCACCGGGAGGATGGGGGACGTGCCTTCCTGCACGAACCTCACGTTCCTCGACCTCTCCTACAACAACCTCTCTGGGGATTTCTCGACCTTCGACTTGGGGACCTGCGGCAGTATGATGGTGCTGGACTTGTCCTACAATGGGCTCAATGGCACTGCGCTGCCCCTGAGCTTGGCCAGCTGCCGTAAGCTTGAGGAGCTCAACCTCTCGGGCAACAATTTCACTGGCGAGATCCCATCGTTCTGGAAGAACTTTGTGAGTTTGCAGCGTTTGTCATTGGCAAACAATCGGTTTTCTGGTGAAATCCCGCCTGAGTTGGGTCAAACATGTGGGACTCTGGTGGAGCTCAACCTCGCTGGCAATGGCCTCACCGGTGGCCTGCTGTCGACGTTTGTCTCATGCTCTTCGCTTCAAAGACTGGACCTCGGAAATAACCAGCTCTCAGGCGATTTCATCGAGCATGTCATTAGTACTCTGCCTGCTCTGAGATATCTCCACCTCCCATTCAACAATATCAGTGGCCCCGTGCCGTTGACGGCACTGACCAGTTGTTCACTGCTTGAAGTTATTGATCTCGGCTCCAATGAGTTCACTGGTGAAATCCCCACTGGGCTATGCTCATCTCTTCCAAACCTTGAGAGGATCTTGTTGCCCAATAATTTTCTCTCAGGAGCAATGCCTCTTGATCTTGGTAATTGTACTAATCTTCGGTCCCTCGATCTTAGCTTCAATGAGCTGAACGGGCCGGTTCCCCCAGGGATCTGGTCGCTTCCGAAGCTTGTGGATTTGGTGATCTGGGCCAACAATCTCTCTGGTGAAATACCAGAAAGCCTCTGTTCAAACAGCACCAGCTTGGAGACGCTAATTCTCAGCTACAACATGCTCACCGGTAGCATTCCGTCGTCACTTACCAAGTGCGTGAATCTTGTATGGGTCTCGCTCTCTGGCAACCACCTCACAGGAAGGATCCCCAGTCGTATTGGGAGGCTCCAGAGCCTTGCAATTCTCCAATTGGGTAACAACAATCTCTCGGGGGAGATACCACCGGAGTTCGGTAGCTGTCAGAACCTCATATGGCTTGACCTTGCAAGCAATCGCCTTAGCGGCCCTATTCCTGGAACACTGGCATCACAAGCTGGGCTTATAGTCCCAGGCATTGTCTCCGGCAAGCAATTTGCATTCTTGAGAAACGAGGCTGGGAACATATGTCCAGGGGCCGGCGTGCTCTTCGAATTTGAGGATATCCGGCCCGAGAGATTGGCCAACTTCCCTTTGGTGCATTCTTGCCCTGCCACTAGAATTTACACTGGGACAACAGTCTATTCTTTTCCGGGCAATGGAAGTATGATCTACCTGGACCTCTCCTACAATTCGCTCTCAGGGACCATCCCAGAGAACTTTGGGTCAATGGACTATCTCCAAGTTCTAAATTTGGGGCACAATGAGCTTACAGGGACCATACCTGAGACTTTTGGTGGCTTAAGAATGATCGGCGTGCTTGATCTCTCCCACAACCATCTCACTGGAAACATCCCTGGAGCGCTGGGCAGCCTCACATTCCTGAGTGACATGGATGTCTCAAACAACAATCTCAGTGGACCGATTCCGACCACAGGCCAGCTTACAACATTTCCGCCAACACGCTATGAGAACAATTCTGGCCTTTGTGGCCTTCCCTTGCCCCCCTGTGGAGCCAAAGCCAGCAACCATGACTTCTATTATGATTCTGGTGGGAGGAGATTCTTTGGTTGGAGCATTCTTATCGGCATTGTGTTTTCTGTGCTCATTGTATTCTTACTCTTGCTCGCCCTCTACAAGATGAAAAAGCACCAGAAGACTGATGAGTTGAGAGTTGGTTATGTTGAGAGTCTCCCCACCTCTGGTACTACTAGTTGGAAGCTGTCTGGTGTTCTCGAGCCTCTCAGCATCAATGTTGCCACTTTCGAGAAGCCTTTAAGGAAGCTTACTTTTGCCCACCTCCTCGAGGCCACCAATGGCTTCAGTGCTGACAGTTTAATCGGTTCTGGTGGGTTTGGAGAAGTCTATAAGGCTCGACTCAAGGATGGAAGTGTTGTTGCAATCAAGAAGCTGATACATGTCACCGGCCAGGGGGAACGGGAGTTCACTGCTGAGATGGAGACTATTGGCAAAATTAAGCACCGAAATCTTGTACCTCTGCTGGGCTATTGCAAGATTGGCGAAGAGAGGCTTTTGGTTTATGAGTACATGAAGTTTGGAAGCTTAGATATGGTTCTCCATGACAAGAGCAAGGGTGGAGCCACCAAGCTGGATTGGGGAGGAAGGAAAAAGATTGCAATTGGGTCAGCAAGGGGGCTTGCTTTTCTTCACCACAGTTGTGTACCTCATATCATACACAGGGACATGAAGTCCAGCAATGTGCTATTAGATGAGAACTTGGAAGCCCGGGTATCAGATTTTGGAATGGCGAGACTTATGAATGCTCTTGACACCCATCTCAGCGTGAGCACTCTTGTTGGTACACCAGGCTATGTGCCACCTGAATACTACCAGAGTTTTAGATGCACGACAAAGGGGGACGTGTATAGCTACGGAGTGGTGCTTTTGGAGCTCTTGTCGGGGAAGAAACCCATCGACCCATTGGAGTTTGGTGACAACAACCTTGTTGGCTGGGCTAAGCAATTGGTGAAGGAGAACAGATGCAGTGAGATTTTTGATCCAGATTTGATGGGGAAGAAGTTAGGGGATGCCGAACTCTACCAGTATTTGAAGATTGCCTTCGAGTGTTTGGATGATCAACCGCTTCATAGGCCAACTATGATTCAAGTCATGGCAATGTTTAAAGAGCTTCAGGTTGACACCGATATTGATTTCCTTGATACGTATTCCATCGGACGAGCCATCATTGATGAATCAAGAGAAAAAGCACCTTAATCTCTTCCAGGGTCACACAGCTGCAAATTTTGTTTCAACAAAGATGGGGTGGTGACCATCTATGATCATCACAGCAGCCCTTTATATCACACCTGCAGCATTTTAATTACTGTAAATATGACAAGAATGTTCCATTAGGCAGAAAGAGAAACGCATAAATCATATAGCCTTGTTTTTCATTGGGGGGAAGGGAAGAAAGGAGATGTAACCTAAGGTCATTGCGGAGCTCAGGCCGGTATACTTCTCTATTCCTGTCATAATGTATCAAACCACAGTTTTCTGTTCATCATTTACATTTTTGCAATTGGATTCATGGCACTGAACAGGTATAGCATTTGTATACATGTTTGGTTATGTGGTTTTCTTGTATGATTTCTCGTGCTGTCGATAATGCCAGATCTTAGTATGGCTCCTAAATGTGAGATTTCTGTCACCAGACTTAGTGTTGACAGATTCACTGCTCTTCTATTTTCTCTGAGCTTGGGAGGTCAATGGCAGCCCCTGTAAAATATCTTATCCACAAGGTTTGATCTGTTTCTTAGTTTCCACCTAGGCATGGACGTATCAAATCTGTGAATCAATTGAAACATGTGCTAAGCTATGGACAAAAGTATGTATGTATATATATATACATATATATATATATAATATATATATACATGTATATATATGTATATGTATATGTATATGTATGTATGTGTGTATGTATGTATGTATATACATACATATGTGTGTATATATATATATATATGTATATGTATATGTATATGTATATGTATATGTATATGTATGTGTGTGTGTAAGAAAAAAGTTGATCATTTTATCCGTTTTTACTCCGGACCTATCATTGATCCCGTTGGCTCTATCGTTGCACACCTGCACTCCTTTCCTCCTTCCTCCTCCCCTACAATCGATGGTAAGGGCATATGGGCTATCTCCCCTCATTCCTTACTTGTGGTTGACAACACAAGGGGAGCCTATGGGTAATAAACAAGGATGATAATGGTGCATGATTTGCCCCCTCTCCTTTCTCACTCATGAGCGACGGGGTAAAGAGGGCCTATAATCGATAGTGAAGGCGGCATGTAGTTGTCCCCTCTCTTTCATTACCGGTAGTCAATGGTGCGAGAGGGGCTTGCAACTGATGACAAAGGGTGTGTGGCCACCACTTCTCCTTCCTCTCTTGCAGTTAATAGTGTGCTCCTTTCCTTCCTCCCCTACAACTGATGATGAGAGCTACGAGTGAGGGGAGGGGGTGGGTTTACAACTGATGGCAAGCCATAGCGTGAAGGTCGCAAGTAATTGTTAAAAAAAGTCTAGTTTTAAGTATCATTTTAGAAAAAAAAAAAAGTATCGTTTCAAAATATTTTCAAAAGTTCTAAAATATTTTCAAAAATACAAACGCTCTGTAGGAAATTTTAAAAGGCGATGATCATTCAATTTTTTTTTTTTGAGAATTTACCCCATATATATATAATCTAATTTTTAACAGAAATATATATATATATATATACTTTTATTTTTATTTTTTATTTTTTTGTTTTGTTAATCTTGAGACAAAAATACTGCCGCAGGCTTTCGTTGGTTATTTTGTCGTTAGGTGATTTAGAAGGCATTGGTCGTAACTCGGCCAATGCATAAGATTAAAGTCACCCGTCCCTCTGCTCCACCCCTCGAAGAGCCAGGAGTTTGCGGCAGAAGAGAAGAGGTGGCGATCGATGGCGGTGATGTTGGGGATCGCCATAGTGCCGCCACCCTCCAAATGCCTATTCGTCCACCCGCCCCTATCTTCTAACTCCGATTGGACACCTCCTGCGACGCCCTTCCTACTCAGGCCTTCCAATCCCAGCTTCTCCTCCTCTTCCTTCCCCATCTCTGTCGCGCGGCGGTTCGACGCCTCCCCCAAGACGGTCTCCGGCTCCAGGACCTGGCAGCCGCGCCCCCATCCCGATGCTAATAGGGTAAGTTGTTCGGCTCTCTGCCGTTGTGATTTGTGCGTTCCTCGATTCTTTAGGGTTATTCTTCCTATTATTTTGGGTGACTCGAATGGAATTTGGGTCAGTATGTAGGTGAATTGGACGAAATACTGCGTTAGCGTAGAAAAGATTGCAACTTTTAGGGTTCTTTATTGTTCGTGGAAAATTTTCCTTCTACCTTTTGGAGTTGGCGTCACTTAAGTTTGGTCGTATGTATCTGGTCTTTGAGGATACCTGATTATTATCGACAAGGATAAATCGATCCCTTCTCACTATTGGCAAACCAATATTGGACTTGATATGGTCGATGCTATCACAACAGGAAGACAACAGAAACTCTTCTTTTTGCTTTTTTTACACAAAATTTTAAAAGTTACTGAACCAATCAATATTTCTCATGCCCGACATTAATATTATAGGATGATATCTGATCTGTTTATCAAACTTAAACGTGATA
The DNA here is from genome assembly GCF_036884655.1 of Musa acuminata AAA Group. Classification (NCBI taxonomy): domain Eukaryota; kingdom Viridiplantae; phylum Streptophyta; class Magnoliopsida; order Zingiberales; family Musaceae; genus Musa; species Musa acuminata. The sequence goes on along the minus strand of NC_088339.1, from coordinate 23,566,250 downwards.
GAAGAGGTTGACATCTGGTTAGGCCATCACCTTCGGAGGCACAGGAAAAATGAGCTTAAACAACTGGCAAAAACCCTAGGTGATCCATAAACCTTTGAAAAAGGAACCATTGAAACAGAAAAGCTTATCAATGAGTTGCTAGTTTGGCTATATTTTTAACTTCTCTGTGGACAGAGGAAGTAACTAAATATTTTTTATGCTGATTAAGAGTGATAATCGTGGTTCATGATTATGTTTTCTGATGGGCTTGACCTTATGCAGTACATCCAGGTGCAAAATATTCTTCATCAGACAGTAAAAGCATATAAAGCTTCAAGGTTAGTTACCTGCTGTAGCTATGTGCTGAATAAATTTCTGATAACTTCCAAGTGAAACTGGAGCTAGCAGAGTGAAGATGTCTGTCCATAGATGTTGCACATGGATATAGTTCAAATTTATTAGGAGTAACTTGGCTCAGATTTATGAATGGGGTAGATTTTGAGTATGGGAATAATCTTAACTTGGTTGGTATGTTTTTGTGTATATCATATTAGCCCCTATTTGTTTGAACTTTTGCTGATTGCATTTGAATGTAACATATTCAAAAAGTTTAAGAAGAATAACAAGGACTTTGGTTTGTGTTCCTCAGGAATTGTACCATCTTTCCGACAAGAAGATGTATAAACGCCATAAGCAAAATGTTGATCTCCCTTCCATACTGCCAAAGAACAAAAAGAAACCCTACCCCATCCCAATACAAAAGATGCAACGGGCAGCTAGGCGAGATAAGAGACTTGCAGAAATGGGAATCGAGAAACCTCTTGAGCCCCCCAAAAATGGTCTATTGGTTCCTGAACTTATTCCTGTAGCTTATGAGGTGTTGGACCATTGGAAGGTGTTGATCAAAGGCCTCTCACAGCTACTGAATGTGGTTACAGTATATGGTTGTAGGTAAGTTGAAGAAAAGTTGTGGCCTCTCTTTTCTATGTTATCCCTGATGATTGAGCATATTTACTCCATCCCCTCTCTATTTTCTAATGCAGTGCTATATTCTTTTCACAATTCAATAGCATCCCTTGAAAGAAACTTGTGTTCTGGATAAACTGCCTGAAAAAATTATCAAGCTAGACTAAAGCTTTTGCTGCATTAATTAGGCATCTCAAATTCACTTATGTATAAGATTGATGCCCATTTCAAAATTTATTTCTAGTATTTCTTTTTGTTTGAGACAGTGTTACACACATTCTCATACTGTTTATTTATCGCATTTTCTCCGTATATGGTTAATGTTAGGGGTTTTAAAGCACCTAATTATGATAAATGAACTATGTAAACAGTATGGAAGCATAGAAATAAATTAGTCGTTTTCTTTAGTACCTGTCAATTATTTAAGATGTGAAACTCAAATACCTTACTTTCATCTCGCATGAATTTCTGTTTATAGCTTTCACTGTCCATGATTGAACTCATTTTTGACTTTCCACCTCAGCAAATGTCCTGAAGTCCATGTTGGTCCAGTTGGCCACCAGATTCAAGACTGTCATGGCACTGGAAGTGAGCAGCGGAGAAGCTACCACAGTTGGGTTAAAGGTTCCATTAATGATGTTCTCATCCCTATTGAATCATACCACCTCTTTGATCCCTTTGGTCGACGCATCAAGCATGAGACTCGGTTTGACTATGATAGAATCCCTGCAGTTGTAGAGCTATGTATTCAGGCAGGTGTCGATTTTCCTGAATACCCTTCGCGGAGAAGGACTTCTCCGATCCGAATGCTTGGGAAAAAAGTGATCGACAGAGGTGGATATGTGGAGGAACCAAAGCCACACCTCTCGGAAAATTGCATGTCGCTCCTTGCAGAGCTGGACACCTATGGAGCCCAATTTGAGCAACCGCCATTGTCAGCATCCGATACAAGAAGGCTTGCTGAAAGGACTTTGAAAGCATACAGCAGTGTGAGACGTGGTGTGAGGCAGCTGATGAAGAAGTATTCAGTGAAAGCTTGTGGTTATTGCTCTGAGGTGCATGTAGGTCCATGGGGACATAATGCAAAGCTCTGTGGGGCCTTCAAGCACCAATGGAGGGATGGGAAGCACGGGTGGCAGGATGCGATATTGGATGAGGTGATCCCCCAAAATTATGTATGGCATTTACGTGATCCACATGGACCACCTTTGCAGACTGCTCTCAGAAGGTACCATGGTAAAGCTCCAGCGGTTGTAGAGGTGTGTGTACAAGCAGGGGCAGAAATTCCTGAGAGTTACAAACCTATGATGAGGCTGGACATCATAATTCCAGACACAGAAGAAGCCCGATTGGTAGCATAACTGGTTGAACTCAGGAATAATGTTCATCCATCATGATTTAACCTTCGTTTGGCTTTAGTGCACTCTTAACCTCTTGAGCTCAAAATATTTAAACCTAAATCCAAGATTACTGTTTTTGCCTTTTTCCTGGTATACTTGGTCTAGATCTCGTGTTGTCAAAGTTGGTATGCATTGGATGGCAAAGTCATGAGTTTAACCCATGTACATTCCATATTGTAGATAGGAATCAAGGATAATATTCCTGTTTAAAGATGTGTTGGAGCTCATTCTTTTGTGTTGCTGTTGCTTTCTATTACAATTATGTCCATGTCGATTGTAGTTATTCCTTGACAGATTTTCCTACATGTTTTAGCTAGGGAGCTCTGCAGGCCTCATGCTTGGATCTCAGATGCTACTCAACATGATTTTGCAGATGTAAAGTGCCTTTTGATCTTTCCATCATGGACTATGCTGGCATATTGGAGTTCATTTATCTATCAAGTTCATGACAAACTTAGTTTGTTCTCTGTAAGTACTTCATCCCCTTCGTGCATACACTTCTTTAATGTTCTTCAAAATTTTGAGAACATGCACAATCACAGAACTTCAGTCACATGAATTATAACTAAGCAAAAAAGGATACTAATAGGTTTACCAGCAGACTTTCATTTGGCAATAGTATTCAGTACATAGAAAAGCGACAGAAAGATGTAAACTTATGGAAACACTGTATTGGATTCTTTTGGGGGCTGTGAAGAGCTTTGTGAAAAGCCACAGCTACAATGAATGATTGAAATTTTAGGGTTAGGATGTCCTGCATAAAAAGAAGCTGATTGTTTAAAGGCCTTTTCTTTTGCTTCTCCGGATGACCAAAGACAAATTAGTTAATGAGGCTTACACCATCATCCAAGGTAAAGCTCATACTCTGTTAACTGTATGGAAATGTTTACGGAACATTATGTTCTTTCTGTAAACTGCATTGAAGAGTTATATGACACTTTCTTTCTCTCTTTGTTGACAAACAATAATCATAATGGCTGCTATCAACTTTGCTTACAGTGCATTTCATGTTGGTATATAATGCAAATTATAGTTATCTCGTTAACTCTATACAGAAAAGAGAGAATGATAAGGAGTCTGGTTAATTGTGTTCATCGGCGTGAGGACGAGGTGATCACTTTTCTTTCTTCGTGTCTTCTTTCCCTTTATCTTTCTTTCCTTTTTGACTCTCCATAGCCCAACAAAGAGCAGACACAAAGATATGCTTGGCTATTTTTCCGGGGCAGAAGATAGCCGTGAGGTCTTCCCGAGGAAACGGCGAATCAAGGAAGCGATTTGAAGTGTGCGGAAACTAATTCGCAGGCGAAGGTGACTACAAAAGCCTTTTCTTGTATCTCCTTCAACATCTAGTGGTTTGTGTACTCAAGGCCAATCACTTCAAGAATTGGAGTTCTTCACTTATGTTGCATACGGAAGAAGACACAAATGGATGACGGCATTTCTGAAGGCAGCTTGCTAACTATGCACGCTATCGTGTTGCTTCAGGAAAGCAAATTCTTTTCTAGAATTGTTCTTCCATTTCCAGTGGTTGATTTGACTGCTTCTAATATGAGTCATAAGATTTCTGGACTTAGTCTAACCACTGCCCGTCTAACTTCAGGTTCTTGTCCTTTGTGCATCTGTTTCTGAACCACCACAGATAAAGCAGACTTTGCTTGACCATCTTTGACTGTTAAGCCACCATTCTTAGGATGGATTACTGCATCTTATTGAACTAAACTGGCACTCTTCTCGGTGAAAAGCAGCAGAAGACAGAGCAAAAGTGGGGCCCCCATGTCTGCATGAATAAAGTAGAGAGAGAGACCAAACCAATAAGAAAACAGCAGCCGCAGCAGGAGAGGAGAATAGGAGCAGAGAAGAACGGAGAGTTTTTAGAGCGCATTAGATTACAATGGGTGGAGCATGTAGATGGAGACGAGCAGTGAAGAGGATTGGATTCCCTTGCGCTTCCTTCTCCGAAGAGAGACTTACCTTTCGACGGACTAAAACTGTATGCTCTCTCTTCCAATGTTTCCTTCATATCTCCCTCATTCACTTCTCTGTTTCATCTTCATTTCCTCAGTCGTTTGATCTCAGAAATAGCATTTCTTCTACTCTGCTGTGTGTTCGTTTCCGTCTTTTCCCCTCTTCTTTCATAATGCCGCCTTGGATTTCTATTTACTGAGTTCTACTTTGCTCCTCTTTCAAAAACAGTTTTTTGCTACCTAAATATGCTGCATTACTCTTTACTCGGCTCTCTCCTAAAAATCTGGCTTTTCTTTGGTTTTCTCTACACATTTTCTCTATAAAAATCGGATTTTGGGTTTGGTTCTCATTCCTCTCTATTTTTCTGAATTCCTCTCCGCCGAAGTATTGAAAAAAGATCAAATTTTTATAAGTAGTATTCTTACATGTCTTCTTTCCAGAGGAATGTAGACTGCATTTCCCCTATTTTCTAACCAGATATAAACAAGTATTGATCTTTCCTCTCACCGGGTCTCCATTCGAAATTTTCCCGTAAAGCTAACTTGTTGCATTCGAATTGGTCATCTTTCCGCTTTAATTCTCTTCTCTATCTGAACTGAATATATTTATTGTTCTGTCCCGTAACAGATCCAATTAATAGTAACTGTACTGTATCCAGTAACCCAATAAATATATTTTTTTCTCAGGGTTTAGACTCATTTCTTAATAAAAATTTTGATATTTGGAAGTTTGCTATTTTATATACATCGGCTGTCTCAATTTTCGTGCAACAATGAAAGGCTATCTTGATTTATTTTAAGAAAAAGGAGTGTGTCAGGAAAATTTTCTTAGTTTATTTTGGACTTTGAACTCATGCCATGATGCCAATATATTGTCTTCCTATCTCATACTTATAAATTTGCATATGTCATTTTATGTCTAATAATTGGGGTTCCTTAAAAAGAAATAAAAAGACAAAATCAAGAAAAATATTTCCTGCTATTTGTCTCCAACCTTTCTCTAGTGTTTTGAGTCTGTTCCCGTGAATCCAGATTTCTTGCTCTGCGACCAGCACCGGCAATGAAGGAAAAGGGGAAGAATCAGAGGAGCCAAAAGAAGCAACAGCTGCGAAGGTATGTAATCTTTTCTTCCTCTATTCAACTTCACCATCCTATTCCTATTTCTGTTATCAAAGAATCTAAGTATAGTATCCACCTTAATTTCTTTCTCAGTGGTTTCTGTAGCTATGAGTTCTTTTTATCTCAAAATGACTTTTTCAATTTCATTAGCTCATTGATGTCCGAGAAGCATAAGAGTTTTTGTGATCTTAGAGCTGCTGCTTTGATTCAAACTTATCTTGTCTAGACTTTCTGTTAGTTTTTGCTGCTGCAACAAATGTCAACACAAGAAGAAGAATCTAAAGCTCAACAACAGAAATGTGTGTCTTCTCTGGTAATTCTCCTGCAAGATTTATGATGTGAATGCGGGTTCCTCTGCGTGCTTCTGTCCATCGTTATGATATCATCATGCGGCATGCATAGGGTTACTCGCCAAAACCTCGCCCCTCTTGGAACCGTGACTGCTACAGGGGCTGGTGGCGGGACCCTATGTCCCGTTACTGGGTGTAGCAAGGCTGTGTGCTCCGCGGCCGTAGGACAGTCGGGTTTGGCACCACCGATCGGATCGGACGGTGCAGATTTAACTATTGCAGGATGGTGGTCCGGTCGATCCCGTACTGGAGTTCGACTGGACGGTTCCCATGAAAAGTCCCATCATGTGAATTCTTTTACTGCACCCTACTTTTTCACTTAATATCATATTAGTAAGGTTTTATCATCATATGTAAGTATTAGTGACGATTAGAGTATACGTCAAATATCTTTGAAGGATCATGTCACAATCAGATGATGTTCTAAATGCAGAGCTTATGTGCAATATGCTTGGAGCCGCTCAGCTTGGACGATGGCAGCAGCGAAGCAATCTTCACGGCCCAATGCATGCACGCTTTCCACTTCGCGTGTATCGCGTCTAACGTCCGCCACGGCAGCATCACATGCCCCATCTGCCGCGCGCACTGGTCCCATCTCCCTCGCGATTCCACCCTGCTCGCCGCCGGCTGCAGCACCGACCCCGTCCTCCGCATCCTTGACGACTCCATCGCCTCCTCGCGCGTCAACCGCCTGTCCTTCCTCCGTTCCACTCGCTACAACGACGACGACCCGGTGGATCCTGACGCCCTGCACGTCCCTGGTCATCCCCGGCTCGGCCTCGCAGTCGTTCCCGCTCCGACGCCGGCGGGCGACCACCTCGCTCTCGGGCCTCCTCCATGCGCGCATCTGATGCCGTTGCACCACCGGTTTCAGCTCGCAAGCTCCCCCAGACTGGCGTTCCCGCAGCAGAATGCTTCGCCATACGCGCAGAGGAGGGCTTACCTCACTGTGACTCTGTCCCCTCAGCAGCCGACGGACCTTGTCCTCGTTGCCAGCCCGAACGGGCCGCATCTGAGGCTGCTGAAGCAATCCATGGCGCTTGTGGTCTTCTGGCTGCGCCCCGTTGATCGGCTGGCCATCGTTACCTACTCCATCACCGCCACTCGAACCTTCCCACTGAGGCGGATGACATCGCAAGGGAAGCGGGCCGCTTTACAGGTCATCGATCGCCTGATCTACCTCGGCGAAGCTGAGCCTACAGAAGGGCTTCGGAAAGGAGTCAAGATACTGGAAGACCGGAGGCACCACAACCCACTGTCCTGCATCCTCCACCTCTCGGACCATCCGAGCCGAAGCTACGTGTGCATGGACCTGCAGTTCCCCATCCCGGTTCACAGATTCCACATCGGCTTCGGGTTCGGGATGACAAGCGGCTTTGTGATGCATGAGTTCGAAGAGTTCTTGGCTAGATTGCTCGGAGGTGTGATCAGGGAGACCCAGCTGAGGATTGGAGACGGGGGAGGGTTGGTGAGGTTGGGGGAGCTGAGAGGTGGGGAAGAAAGGAGGATTCCCTTGGATTTGTTCGGCGATTGTGGGTTCCTCACTGTCGGCTACAGCTACATCGAAGGAGGAGCAGAGCAGAGGCTAAGAACCGGAGAAGTAGTGGTGGAGACCGGGGACAAGAGCAGAAGCGATGGACAATGCGAGGCTGGAGGCAGTGATTTCAGCCTCAGAGGAAGAAGCAGGTGCGTCGAAAGCTGGGATTACCTTGATCCACTCATGGCTCGACGATGGGCGAAGCACTTGCATGGCCACAAGGCGTGATGACGATTCCGCTGAGACTTCCTTGCAGCAGTTTGTGGAAGCTTTGGTAGCAGCAGGCGTACTGATGATGATGTCCAGATCTATATATAGATTGGATGCTTATCATTTCAAATCTGCATGCTTTTCTTGGTTTCAGTCATGAAATCACAATTCAGCAAAGAGTTCATACTGTCAACCATGGTGCTGAACTCCTCCCCATTTGTAAGAAGATGCTTAGTTAGAATCATTTGTTTCTCATTAGTTTTACTGGTACCTACTTGTCGATCCATATTCCAATTTTTAAGGTTGAGACATCCGAATGTTACCTACTAAATGAGAATTGAGATCAGAAACTTTGACCACAAATGGTTCATTTCTGAGTGCATCTGTGAATACCTTGGGCAACATATAATACTGGAATATGATCTTGAAATCTCTGTGCTTAAATCATGTCTGGCTGATGTTTGACAAACTTAGAAAGATTTACTCCACCTAATAAAAGTCAATCTTCTGCTGAAAACTTCATAGAGAAGATATATGAAGAGAATAATAGACTACTTGTTTCTTGCCCCAAATGAGCATATATGAAAGCATAAATGACAGTAAGTTTGCCTTGTTTTAACCTTACCTACTAATGATTTAGGAATATGCTTAGTTCTAGAGACAAAAGTGCATAATGGAATTAAAGGTCTTCAATTATTCTAGGTGATGAGCACTAGTATTTTTCTTGTGATCATGAATATACTACAGAGCCTTGGATTGGTCCCAACCTGCTCTGCTAATGACTTGCTACCAGACTGCTAAAGAAAACTGTGGGAAAGGTACTATTATTAGCATGGTAGGTAGACTGCATACTTCTTGGCAGTTGAGTATGTATATTAGTCTAATTGAAGTTTTTGATGGATAAGCATGACTTGGATTCAAGGACACCAGTGATGCAGATAGTCTTGATGATAAGGTGAACAGGATAGGAACTATTTCTGGTTGCTGTACATCAAGTTTTCCTCTTTCTTCCTTGTGTTCTGAGTAGAAACAAGGAATGGATTACCAATACATCCTATTCTAATGATTTAGCTTCTGATGTCACACTGTATATGAGGTTTGCTGAGGAATATGTAGCTGTTCTTCAAAAGGTGAGTTAAGCTTGTGAAAGACTACAGCATATCTGTAGCTGTTCTTCAAAAGATGTAAAGCATCTTAAGCTTTACATCTTCTAAATAGATAAATAAGGTGGACATGGGGAAAAGAATCGGATGCTGGTTTTGTACTCCATAACATGATTTCCATTTGCTGCCATCGAAAGCAAGGATGGAAGAAGCATCAAACTTGCGTCTCAACTTCTCTTATTCACAGTGAAAGAGCAAAAGCATGAAAGAACAAGAAGAAGAAGAGATTGAGCAGATACATCGAAGGCTAAAACAAATTAGCTCTTTCTTTATTACAGCTGCTGCATCGTACGTACATGGGATCCTCCAAAAGAGACCAAATCAAGACAGATAGGTGCCGCAGACGCCGGCGCCACCGATGCAGCAGGCGCAGCGGCCACCTTTCTCCTCTAGGAGGACCAGCCGGCTGAGGCCGGACCGCTTCTTCGACAGCTCGCTTGGATGGTCGACGGATGAGAAGATGGTCATGGCGATGACGGAGAGCCAGATGATGATGGCGCAGAACACCAAGTCGCCTCCGTCATGGAAGCCGAACACCGTACCCATCGTCACACACCTCTGCCTCGGACACTTGGAGAGACGGAGTATATGTAGGCTGTGGCGAGATGATGAGCATCAACAACGTTGGTTCGAGTAATCCACCGCTTGGATCATCGACACCTCTACAGCACCCCTGCACGGTCTTCTCATCAATACCTACTATTATTAATGTGCGCTTGACTTGACCATCGATTCTGACCCGTAAATTAATGGAAACTGTCGCCCTGTCCCCCACCTCTCTCTCTATGAAACATATCTATATATATAATATTGGAAATAGAATATTTGAGTATTATATTATATTTTATGAATTATAGTTTCAACTAAGGAACATTAACTGATGTCATATATATATATATGCTATAGGAAATATCAATGAAGAGATGACTGCATATAATGTCCTAAGCTTCACTTTGATGACCACATTGTCATTTATAATGAGAGAAAAAGTGTTGATTAGTAAAGATTTGATAATATCAAAATCATTCAAATTCTATTTTCTCCACTTATATTTTACAAAATCAAAATAGAAGATAGAAGATCATGTCATCTTGATGTATAATGGCCAACAGTCATGTCAAACGGATGTGTTCTTATCAATGGACAGGGATCATGATATTTTCTATGGTTTAAAAGGTTGAGACTTTAGCTTCATGATCTGGTGATTTCACACTTCATTTTCCAGATCTGATCAGAGAATGTTTCAAGCTTGATGTCGTACTACTACTGCATGAATGTTGCCAAAATCTTCCATGGCAGAATCTTCAAGTCCTTCATCAACCTTGTTTCTTCAGATTCATGTGTCTCCTCCCAAAGGAATGCTGCTGTCTGTGTCACCAAACAGTGATCTTATTCTCCCATCTGCCTATCTGCAAACATGTTGGATGAGAAAGAGTCAATTTGGTGAGTAGTGGGTGGGTGGACTTAAACAATTTCCAAGCATGTGTATCTGCCTAAAGATTTGATCGAGCTTTATGCTTTCTTTTATGTAAGAAAACCATTAATATTTTTGCTTAGAAGCATGTGATCATTGGTTAGTCCAGAAAAATGTCATGAATCTGTTGGGTTTTGAGCCATTAAATGCATGTCTATTGGATTATCCATCAGTTCAACTGCAGTACTTTTCTATGCTACTTTGGCTGTTCTCCTGTTTTGATTGGAGATCTAATTCCAGTAATTCTTTGCATTTGAATCTAAGCAAAACAAATTCATTTGAGCAAGGGAAAAAGATGAGAGCTCTTCACTGTGTCAGATATAAATGCTGCAGCTGAGTCTCTGCAATTTATTGCGGCAGTAGAGGCAGGCATGTCTTCTTCTCATCTCCTTAAGCTACCTTCACATCTCCACATCACTAAGCCGCATCGAGACACAGGAGTTCAAACTCGTCCTCCGCTGCTCGCTGCAGACAAACAACGGCAACGGTAACAGGGCTCTGGAAGCATTTGCACTCGTAATCTACACCTGAGACCGGAATCTGTGATTGTTCCAGGCAAGAACGAGTCAAAAGCTGATTTTTTGTGGACAGAATCATTCACTTCATGGAACTGATCTGCAGCCCACCGTGATGGCCATGGTGGTATCCACTAACCGAGGGAAGAGAAGAACGTGCCCCCCTCCATCAACATCGATCTGACGGAAACAGAGTATCAAAGCTTAAAAGGCAGATGCTTGACGTGATCACCGGCGAGATGATCCATCGGAGATGATGAATTAAACCTTTCCCGAAGCCTGGAGCATCTCAAGGTGATACTCGAGGATTTTCGAGTCAGCGCCGCCTTGCGCTGAGTCATCACGCGGTACCTTCTCCGTGTCACCCCGAAACCGATAAGTACTCGGTGTGACATCCCGGTTTAGATTGACTTGACCGCGGAGATAGTTTTGTCTGGAGTGACCCGCCGAAGAGGAACCCGAAAATGTACCAAGTCACGTGTTTGACGGGTGCCACCATCGTAATCCATCATCGACGATCCATTTCTGGTCGGGGATTGCGTCTTTTGTTACTAGGTCGTAGATTTAATACTGGATATTGCTTGTGCTTCCTTCTGATTGCCTTCCTCTACCTGGTTTTCCCAGCCTTGGTGGTGACGGAATAGCTCTCATTGGTTGTTGGCAAGCGTTCTTCGATCGATTCACCACCTGGTCAGTGGCCAAACTCGCATTTTGTGAAGCTTTTTGTTGGTGGATTTAGGTTTTGGCTTTTGGTTCGTTGAACTCCGATCCTTCGGCTGTGCTGAATTGCGTTTCTCTTTGGCCTGAGATCATGGCTTGCCATTGTTTTGTTCTTTTTATGGTTTCTGTGTCTTAGGATTCTCTGGAAACTCGGATCTTGAAGCGAGATGTATAAGAACCCTTAGTTCATGAATGCACCTTTTTGTTTTCTGAAATTTGTTGGAGGGTTTTAATGGTTTTGTTTGACGATTTTTGGGTGGTGGGTTGCTGAGAAGAGGTAGGATCAAGTGATCATGTTTATTGAGCAGAAGATGATGCTCTGCCTTCTCTTTCGATATGCTTTGTTCATTGCATAGATATTTTCGTGGGTCATGTTACAATTCTCTCCATGTGGCTTCTTTCTGTGTTTGAAATCATGATACAGGGTTGATTCTGAAGCAAAATTGTTCGAGCAGAAGATGATGCTTTGCCTTCTCTTTTGATATGCTTTGTTCATTGCCTAGTTATTTTCTCGGGTCATGTTAGAATTCTCTCCATGTGGTTTCTTTCTGTGTATAAAATCATGATGCAGGGTTGATTCTGAAGCAAAATTGTCTGTGAATCTCTTTCATTATTCCACTAGGAGCTTTTATATACGAATGAACAGATACAAGTATTTCTGAATAAAATCATTTGTTTGCTGAAAGTAGAATTTTCTTTTCTCTTTCAATTCATGATTACTTTGTCAGATGGCTTTCATGAGCTATTCATTTTAGGAACTTGTAATTGTCTGCATCAATTTTGGATGAAGTGGTCTGGAATTATGGCTAAGTCAATGTTGGCATGCATTGGATGCTTTGCTACTCCACTTGGTTGTGAAGTGGTACCAAAGCTTTGCGTCAGTTGATAATAGCTTGCCCTATATGAAGATGTGCTGATTAATGTAGAATTTTCGTAACTTCTTCCTGTAATTTTCTATCAATCCATACACTCTAATTACTTAAATAGGTTGCTCTAAGATCTTTTTGTATGGTTGCATTTGTGAGCATCAGTTTCAAACTAATCGGGGAATATGAAATTCTGGGTTTCTATATTATAGAATAATAAGCCAATCTTTCCTTCTTTAGATTTATGTAGTTTGATTGGTTGGAAACAAATTGTTTTGTAGTTCCATTGTTTCTGACGGATTAAGATTTAACTTCTTTACCAGCTCAGAATTTCAAGAAGGGCGCCCATCCTCAGGGATACATTTCTTTTTTGAAGGAGAAACTAGAGACGTAGTTATCTGAAAATTTGATACTGTGACGATGGGAGGGGGAGGGTCCAAACATCGTCGTTCTCATCGCTCCTCATACGATAATGGTCGTTCTCATCGCTCCTCATACGATAATGGTCATTCTTCTTCAGGTTACACTCCAAGGTATTCTTCAAGTTCTGCAAACTATGTACAGCCTGAAACAGTAAACAGATTACAAAGGAAGTATTCAAGAATCAATGATGATTACCAAACGCTAAATCAGGTATGCTATTCAATGCAGCTTTTTCAGTGTTCAAGTAGAAAATGTAAGTTGGCTATGGTTTTTTAAAGTTGTGAATAATTGTTTGACCTGAAATCACTGATGCCTTCCTATTCTATGGGTTGTTTCTTGGTTACCTTTTATCATCGGTTGGAATGTCCTGTCATTTTAGAACTAAGTAATGCATGTTTTACATATTTATGGATCATCACAAATTGATAAAGTGACAAAGGAGTATCAGTTAGCTATCCATGAGATCATCATTGGTAATGTCTATAAACTTAAACTGTCATGACCCGAGCCTGATGGGCTAACTGATCTAACTTTATTTGATCTACTGACCGAAATACTTAAGTTGAAGTTGATAGTAAGTATACTCCCCTTTCCTACTCGAGCCCCCTCATCATGCCTAGGTTTTGATACCAAATGTCATAATCCGAATGGGCTAATTGACATATCAAATTCATTTGGTCTAAACCACTGACCAAAATGCTTAGGCTAAAGTTGATAGTAATATACTCATCAGACCCTTATAAGCCAATCTTAATCTTACCCACTTCCAATGTGGGACTAATCGAGAGTGTTACACAAACAATTCATTATGACTGGCATAATCTGTTCACCATATTCATCCTATTTATTTTTCAAGCTTGGACGACATACTTCTTAGGTATTCCCAGCATCCTTGAGTCGCCAAAATGGGGAACATCATATCTTGAACCTCTTAACTGAAAATCTAGCATATGTTTCTTTTTCTATCCACTGTTTTTTTTCCTCTCATAACAAATCCAATTCAATAAATTTGATTGCAGAAATATTCATTCACTTCTTTGGAATAATATTCAGTGGACTTAGTTCATCTTGCTTATTTGAACCTAGTTTTGAAGGCTTTGATATGAAAATATTTTTTTTTCCTTCTGTTTTTTTGGAGGAAAAATCAGTACTGGTTAGAATGGGCACGCTGAAATCTGAATAATTGCTAAATCAAGTTATGGGTTATCAACTTGATGATGATTGATTGCTTTCGTCCGGTTACATAATTGTTCTCCCCAAAATTCGGACCAACTAGCAAACAACCTTTTCCAGGACAACTGACAAGAAGTCATCCGATTGAGTTTCTATTTTGTGTTCATCAAAAGGGATTATGGCAGCTGCTTTCTTGTTCAGTTACACATTCTATGTTTCTAAAGTCACTAAATTAGCTACCATAACTTAACTATTGCTAAACCATATTGAGAAGTGATCGTACCACAAAAGAGTCATCAAGTTGTAACCTAAGCACCAAAATCATGTCTAATAAAAGGCATCACCTTTTTGTTACAGAAATTCAACCATGTTATACAGCCTATACTTTTCTTTGGTGTTTGACTTGTCATGAACCACTATGTTTAATAAGTTATTATGTATAGCGTCTTCTCTTAATATCTTGTCTTTGGCCCTTAAGGAGGTTAAGGAGGAATTCTTTTGGACCAGTTGACTAATATCTTGATAATATATTGTATCATGCATATCTGTCAATAGAGTGCATCATCATTCCAATGTATATACTCACTGTAATATTTGCTGGTTATAGCACATTAATACAACTTATGGATAGCAATAACTGGTTCTCGATTTTACTGGTGTGCAGGTTTGAAAATTTTATAACATATTTCATGAGAATAATAATCTTTAATCTATTAATTTAAGTGAAAATATAGATATTTTCTCTCATTTGTTGTTGTATAATAGTTTCAGTTCATTCTGCAACCTTATATTAGTTTAACCTAAAATTTTTAGTTGTATGAATAATCTGAGAATGGAACATTTGTGATTTTGTCTAGGTCACCGAGGCCCTTGCAGAAGCAGGTCTTGAATCTTCTAATCTTATTGTGGGCATTGATTTTACAAAGAGCAATGAATGGACAGGTTCAGACTCACAAAGCTATATTTCACCTTCTTCTTGATGCATATTAGAGATAAAATACAAATTTTGGATTTACATTTACAGTGATCAAGGCTTTTTTTGAAGAATAATATTCAACCATCAACTTTTTTCTTGGTTGGTTTTGGTTTAGCAGAGATATTGATTATGAAATTTGAGTCCTTTTGGCATAGATATTTAAAGTCCCATTTTTCAACCAGATAGTATTATGCATGAATATTGCCAAGCTTGTCAGCATGACATCATAAAAAAAATATCTTTTAAGATATTCATAAAATATGTTTTTACTCGTTATGAAAAGACAACGACAGTAATGTTTCCTTATACTATATTATAAGCATTCATGGTTTATGTTAGTCTTATTTTGAGGACTATTAATGTGCTTGATGTTGATAATGTCTGTTTCACTTAATGTTTCCAGTTAACTATTAATAGTTTTGCTGTTCAGACTTCCTATTTCTGAGTTTTGACTTGAAGCTTAACTTGGTAAAGAGTTACTCTGATGACAACTTTCAGTGTTTAATGCTTTGTTCTTGTTGTTGTTAGGTAAAGTTTCTTTCAACCGCCGGTGTCTGCATGATATTGGGAATACTCCAAACCCGTATGAGCAAGCAATATCTATTATAGGAAGGACGCTTTCTACTTTTGATGAAGATAATCTTATTCCCTGCTTTGGGTTTGGTGATGGTTAGTGGCATTCTAGATAAAGAAATTCATCTATTTATATCATGTAGCATGTTCTAGTCTATGCCATTGTGCAGTAACCATGTTTAGTTGACATGCTTTCCGATAAGATTATAATATTTAGTCTTGGAAATGATCTAGGAATTTTTGAATATCAATGCATCGTTGGCTTCATTGTGCAGCATCCACGCATGATCAGGAAGTATTCAGTTTTTATCCAGAAAATCAACCATGTAATGGCTTTGAAGAAGCACTCGGACGGTACAAAGAACTAATTCCAAATGCCCGGCTAGCTGGTTAGTATGATGCTATTCCTTTCTTGAATGTAGGTGATTCTCAACTGAACCATGGTGCTTAAATTTCATTAAGGGCCAACATCCTTTGCACCAATTATTGAGACAGCCATAGGCATCGTAGATAATACTGGCGGGCAGTACCATGTTCTACTCATTATTGCAGATGGACAGGTTAGCTAAATGCTTTTGCATATGTTCTCTCTAGCCCATGCTTTCCCTATATTTTACTACTTCTTGAGTGCATGTTGTTTACTCCAAATTTCCGTCCAAGTAGGATATGATGGCTTAGTTCTCATCTTTGCTAGATATTGATGCTTAGTTTTCAAGTTGCTTTAGTGTTTTTCTGTGTTATTTGTTACATAGGTGACACGAAGTGTAGACACCCAATACGGACAATTAAGTCCACAAGAGAGAGATACCATAAATGCCATAGTCAAAGCTAGGTAAATATCAGATATGATACCACAATGCTTTTACTCTTTTCCTTGATTTTAAAAACATTTTTTTTCTTACTGTATTTTCTATAGTGATTATCCATTGTCAATAGTTCTGGTTGGAGTTGGTGATGGCCCATGGGACATGATGCGTGAGTTTGATGACAATATACCCTCCCGGGCATTTGATAATTTCCAGGTTGCAAGAAACACCTAAAGAAAAGTTCAATTTTCTTTTGTAGCGGTTACAAGGTGTGGCATAAATTCATTATTTCCATGCAGTTTGTGAATTTCACTGAGATAATGTCGAGAAACATCCCTGCCAGTCGAAAGGAGACAGAGTTTGCACTAGCTGCACTGATGGAAATCCCTTCACAGTACAAGGCAACAATAGACCTTCAACTCCTGGGGTAGCGATGGATAGTTTTTAATAGTTTTCGCCTTTTCTGTATCTGTTAATGACTGCAAAAGTGTGCTTTGATTGATTGGTATGATATCTGGCTGTTGCTTTTTGCAGCCGACGAAGAGGAGTACCTGAGAGGGTTTGTCTCCCTCCACCATCTAGGAACCGTTATTCACGATCAAGCAGCTTTGAGCAAGGTCCTGGAATCACCAGAAGTGCCCAATCTGTCTCATATGAAAGTTCTGTAGAGGAAAAGCTGGTACGAATTATTTTATTTATTTCAAATTTGTTATCTTTGTTTATATTGACCATCCCGAGTGTGAAAATAAATAGTAGAATTCAGTATTCTTTGAACTTTCCATTTACACGATCGTGTTGTTTTAATTGATAGACTTTTAGGATTTCTTTGTATAAAATTCATTTCATCATGCATTTGATACAAATAAATCAATCACAATTATGTCTCAGTTTCTAAAAATTATATTAAAAACAGTGGGTATATAATTAATATTCAATAATCAGTTTATATGATAAAAGGGATTAAATTCAAATTTAGAAAACATCGTCCAGTTTGGACTGGGAATAGTGATAGAAGAGAAAGGTATCCGTGATAGCTACATAATAAAAGATGTAGGCGTTATATGCAAAAGGTTTCCTAGAATATCGAGGAAGTCATTGTTGGTGGAAAACACAATAACTGAGACTATATACTTTTGCGTGATACGTGGAACTCCAGTATTCTTCTACCTATCAAACCTTGAAAATAGTCTGAACACGGTGGTTAACAGACTTGTCGAATTGTATTGATTTGAGACTAGTTTGTTTACAGATCTGTCCAATTTGCCTCTGGAAATCAAAGGATCTCGCTTTCGGATGTGGTCATCAGGTGAGTGGAAACCTCGCATTGCTTATGCAATTGGTTGTTTGATGGAACATCGACTATCTATCTTCTTTTTCAGACTTGTTACGAGTGTGGGAAAGAATTGCAGCGCTGCCCAATATGCCAAGCCAATATTTCAACTAGGATCAGGCTCTACTAATTCCTGAAACTTCAAACGAATACTGCATTACCGACACTTCATGCAAGTCTGTTAGAAAACCACAGAGCTATACTAAAATCTGAAAACAACTGCTGCTGTAGATCACTTGTGTTTAGTATATGTTTGATGTGTAAGATGGCTTGTAAATATGGTTCTCAGTCGGGTTATCGCTGATGCTGATAGTGCAATCATGAAACTGGATGTGAAAAATTGGAATATTTACTATTTTCCATAAATAAACTTGAAAACTGATAGCTCTTGCTGTATATAGTGAACTACAATTCGACGAAATTGCTTGGGGACTTTTATGGATTGCATTATTTCTTTCCTTGAGAATTACGCCTAGTTTGTTTCGGGCTTTGTTTCTAAAGGTTGAACTATCATGCTGATATCAGTCGGAATTCTGAAAAATCAATGACTTGAGTATTTATGTAATGCTGTTAATCCTTACGAGATGAATCTGCCAATAAGATGAATGTACAGATCCTTATTCTAATACTCTATGACTCAGCTGCATTCTCTGATTCATTGAAGTTTAATTGTTTGGGCAGTGAATCTAACATGATACAAGATCCCTTTCCATTTGCATTGCTCCTCTAGATTTGAATACTCTTTAATCGGATTTTCTAAGGGGTTGGATATAAAAGTAGGTTTCAAAATCTGATTCAATTCGGATGAAATATCCTAATTTTAATTTTCATATTTGATATTTTAATCAATTGAGACTCAACATATAGTCTGAAATTTTAAGATTTTTTTTACTTTTACATTGAACATCGTACTAACTTAAGTATCGGAGTGATCTCAACCTGTACATCCCAACACAAACAACAACAATAAAATTTTGAGACGACACTATAAGTGGAATAGGATTAAATCGTTCATTAGAAAATGATTTCAACCATAATCTTACATCTCCAGCAATCCTGGTAAGTTCAACATGCAAATCAAGGGCTTAAAACCTCATCAACTGTAAATACAACAGCCACCAATAAAATACCAACCATGCAACTCCCAACTCAATAACATTCCTCTCAATAGTATACACCTAAAAAGATCTAAAAAGATAAGCACACAAGCTCATGAGCAGAATCCAATCTTGTTTGCTGAAGATGAAGCAGGAGCCTATAACTCATCAACCTCAGTGCGAAAAATAAAGCTCGGAAATGCCATTGTGATTGATTAGATTTATAATCAATCAAAATTCTAGATGTGGCATACAATCAAACTATAGACAACCAATCAAGACCAAAAATGTACAAAAATAAATAAAAAAAACTCTCTATTGATAACCTAGACACTGGTCACTGAACTCTTCAGAATATACATAATCTTTTGAGTTCTTTATTAATTTAGGTATTAAAAAGATCTTACTGAACATGCCTTCAGTGCAGTTTTGCATTGTTTCATCTGTAATGCTACATTGATCAAACCAGATGCAATATATGATGATTATAATGTGGATATTAGCCACATTGATCACAAAAATGATAGATGAAAAAGAGTGGCATGTGTTTTTCCAAGACCAGGCACGGGATTAATGAATGTTTTTTCTCTTCTCTGGAGAAGATATTTGATAAGGAAACAATCATGAATGAGGATTTGATCTCTGATCTGTTTCATTGAATAGGGAATGTTTCCTGTCATCTCTTTTGTCAAACATTGTTCTCTTTCTGAACCATCAAATTGAGGTGCAGAAAGTGAGTGACAGTGCTGACATTCTCTCACTTTTAAGTTCCTCATTCCATCAGAGGAATCAGCTCTAAATCTTTGACAAAGCAATCACTAGATATGTAATGTGTTATGTGGTCATCATGTGGACATGGAACCTTCATCTGCAAGCTTTTCCTCGAGGCAATGATAGCTAAATAGTGCACACACTACCCTCACTTGAGGGTAGCATTAGTCATAGAGATAGCTTTCATGATGCTGTGCTGTAGTGCAAGAATATCCTGAGAATATGACTTCAACTGATTGCAGAGAAACAAAGTTCTCTTCACCAAATCATAGAGTTTGCTTTCATTGTGACTGGAAAGGAATGAGGTTCTCACTTTCCAATGAATTTAAAGACAGAATTAATCAAGGAAGGCCATTTAGAAGATTTATAAAGATCGAGTTAGATTGCAAGTTTGCATTCTTTTAGAGCACACAATGCCAGTTTGTTTACAAGCCTAGCAAGTTGGGGGAACACACAGTGAAAGCTTCCAAATCCTACGGAGTCTCCACTATATCTGCCACCACCATCACTTCTTTCTGATCTATAAACACACCCGCATCTCAGGCTTTCCTCTGCAACAAAGCTTAAGCACACTGGTAAGGAAAGAAGGCGGAGAAGAAAGAGAGGAAACATGAAGCCTGCAAACTTGTGGCGGACTCCAATTCCTTATCTCTTCGGAGGTCTCGGTGCAATGGGGATCCTCATTGCGATTGCTCTTGTCATACTGCTGTGCTCTACTAGCAAGTCCTCCAGTGGTGAGAACTCAGAGTTGTCAACCCTGCATGAGAAAGCCATGGCTGTGCCTTCGGATATGGAGCCAAGAATTCTTGTCGTGATGGCTGGAGATGACATGCCTACCTTCGTAGCAAGACCCGCATCAAGTTCTGCTCCATGTCATTAGGGTTTTCCTTCTTCTTTGTGATCTTTTCTCTGTTGAATCGTCTCAGAGAGGACATTGAGATGAATGCGAGGACAGAATGTTGACACATCTAAACATGCAAATCTAACACGTTGGATCTGCCCGTGCTATAAGTAAAGTATTACTCCACACTATATCTATCTAATAGCAATGGTTATTGTAAATGAGACGAGACAGGATTATTTTTAGGATAAAAATATATTAATTACTGTGTAGTCGAATAATCATAATAATAGCTTAACTATTAGATGGTTCTCTTGCAGTGAAAGTGTCTATTATTATTACAATTGAATAATCATGATAATAATTAAATTATTATTATTATTTTTTTTTTTTGAGATAAAAAAATATCTATTATTGTAATTGTAAAACTGCAGTGATATATGAACTATTAATGCCATTTCTATTTGTTGAGAAAAAACTGCTATTACTACGATTAAATTACCATAATAATATGTACATCTTTGCCTATAGTCATATCTCTGTACACCAGCAATTGAATCTATCAATTCATTGACAATATCAAATAGCAGTGAGGAATGAAAAGTGCAATCAATCTTCCACATGATATTATGATTATTGTTGTTACTATTACTGTCATCGCAATCTATCTATCTCTTCTTCTGGTTCCTGCGGGAGTAGACCATCCCCTTGATGCCGTCGGGGTCGGCGGCGAAGCCGAGGGGGCGGTAGAAGCCCACCACGCGGGGCTCGGCGTAGAGGGCGATGTTGGAAACGCCACTGCGTCGGAGGTCGGCCACGAGACGCTCCATCACCGCCCGGCCAAGCCCCATCCCCTGCAGCGATGGCTCCACCACGACATCCCACACCACCGCGTTGAACACCCCGTCCCCTGTCGCCCGCGCGAACGCCACCGGCTTCCCTGGCCCACCGCCCCTCTTGGACTCCTCCACCCACACCACCGCGCCGCCGGCGTGGCCGAGAGCGCGGCGGAGCCGGTCAGGGTCCCGCCGGGGGAACCCCACCCGGGCGAACACGTCGTTGAGGGCGGCCACGTCGAGGCCGTCCGAGCTCCGCCGGACGCGGAAGCCGCGGGTCTCGAGTTCGCCGTCGGACACGGTGAAGGCGGCGGAGGCGACGGGGAGGAGGAGGCTGCGGGGTCTGGTCGAGGCTTTGGACGAGTGAAAAGAAGTGAGGGTGAGCTGGCGACGGAGGTGGCGCGAGAGGGAGAGGGACGACGAGGGGCCGCGGAGGGGGAGGAGGACGCCGTGGGATTGCATCTCTGTAAACGCTTGGCATGGAATGGATGTGCGTGTCGGAGTTTGTGAGCGTCGTCGATTACTCGTCCGAAACGTGTGGAGTTGCCGAGCGGTGCTACTTTGCATGGCTGGTCAAACCGTGGTCAACAGACCTCGAAGGCGACCCTTACGCAACCTCAGCTATGCGAATGAACATGGCTGGCGTTTGTTCCTTACAACGTGCGGGCCCCACTCTTAAATTAAGAACGTCTCGGACGTGGCGGGATCTCATTGGAGGAGACGCGGTTTGGGGGGGTGCGCTAGAAAGGGTCGGTATGCCTTGTTAGATGGGAGAGACAGACAGGGAAAGAAGCGGAACCTTTCTGATCTCTCACTCCTCTCTCTTTCCAATGTTCCAAAAGCTTTTCCAAATCTCAACTATGAGTTTGTAGAGAACATTACAGAGGGTGAAATCCTGTAATGCTTACAGAAAAGCTTCGAGCTTTTCTCCAACATTTGCATTGCAGAAGACAAATTTAATCTGGTCCTGTGATGTACTACAGCTGCAGGTGTGGAAGCTTACTATCATGGAGAGCTTTGAGAAGAGCCCATATGACCAGCCGAGGGACAGCAGGTGGCAGCAACTCCCATGGCCGCGCCTCAAAAGCCGTCCCACCAGTTGACATGAAGTTTGGGTGGCACAACCTCGTGTTCTCAAGCCACCCCCCCCCCCAAAGGACCACCTGCACCTCCTCCTCCTCCTCCTCTTTCTTTATAGCTCACTAATGATGAACCCTGTGATCAGTTCCTAGGAGCCCATGTTCCTCCGGCTCTCGATTTCATGATCTTGCCATCATGACTGCTGCAATCCCTTGGCCAAACTGTGGATTATCATACGCTTAATTCTCTCCTTGAAATAACAACTCTTCAAGTTTTAGGCACCTTCACTGTGTGAGGCACTTTGAGAATCATCAAAGTGCATAAACTAAGATCACCTTTCTAATTGAAGAACTTCATGGAGATTAGCAGCACAACAGTAAGAAACAAGACTTTGACCATGATCTCATAATTTGTGCTCGTGTTGGAACTCGAGTCCTATCCTGCTATAAAATAGCACACCAAAGCCCTCAGTTTTGACTGGTTGGCAACCCCCTGCAACCACAATTTAATTACCCACCTCGTTGCATGCATGGCGGAAGACAGACTCAAACTCCCATATCTTCTATCATACTCAATACAAAGGATTCCAACACTTTCTTCTTTACTTTTCTTATTTTTCTATCACAAGGACAAGGTTTGAGTCCTTCCAAGTACACCAGTCTAGAGAAGGCCAATCAGAAGAAGTTATGAGGCCAATTTAAAATAGATTGCAAGGAGCAATTAATATAGGAAGAGAGGAGATGTTGGAATCCCAGCTATGAGCCATCAGCTTATAGAGCCTGACCTTTGAATTCTTTCTCCTCCTTCCTTTCTGCTGCATGACAAACATTCTGAAGGTCAGAGGAAAGTCATGGTGTGCTCAATGTCCACAACAACTGTCATAGTGTTCTTGCTCTCTTTGATTGCTCTGGAGGACTTCACTGTCATTGCCAAAAGAGGTAGATACTTCTCTCTATGTCCTTCCATTCTAATTCTTGCAACATCCAATTCCTTCGCTGCAGACATGGCAGTCTACGGGTGCAATTATGTGCAAGAACACAAGAGGAACGAGGTAGTGTACTATTTGCATAAGCCTCTCAACATTCATCTTACTGAAACTTCTAAGAGTTGACACTGTCACCAGGAACTTGGTGCCAGCAGCCAGAAATGGCTGAGAGGAAGGAAGATGGTGGAGGAAGTCAGAAGCACAGTGAACACAGGTGCCAAACACTGGATCAAAGAACATGAGCATGGACAAGATGGGCGTTCGAGTGTAGGGAGTGAGGTGAGACATCAGATTCGCCATTCCAGGGTTCATTTTGCTGGCTTTGTATCTTTCAGTTCCGATTACCGGGCGCCGAAAAACCACCCCCCAAAGCACAACTAAAGCAGAGCGTTTTGAGTCTATTTTATCTCTGTTATCTATACTTGTTTAGGATATAACAAGAGAGGAACAGTTTGTATTCTGCATATCTGATGTCTAATGCATCTACATAGTTAACATGGGATTTCTAGATTGATGTTCTATATACATCTTCAGCAAAAACATTGTATTATCCAAGACACAAACATGTTTCATTCTGAGACAGCATGATGGCCTTGCATTGTGAGGTCTAGAATTCCAACTGTTCTTCATGCAGGAAAAGCTATGATCTCTTCAAGTTAGCTATTCGTATCCTCAAACACAGACACAATAAACCATAATAATCCCAGGAATTAAATGAGCAAATCAGATTCACTAGTTTGCAGCAATGCTACTGTAATACAATTCATTGCGCCAATCAGAACTCAAGAATCAACTTTAGACACGAGCGAATCCGGCAATACAACCAGTTCAAGGACAGTGAAAGCTTTGACCTCATGATAGCCTCCTGCAGTCTTTGCAGAGGGGCGGAAGAGGCCTACTGCATCTCAACCTACAGAGTTTCTGTAACCTCATCATGGGACAGTTCTCTGTTTGTCCATCTGTACTTGAATTTGTCTTCCTGATTTGATCTTATATGGAAACAATAGAAGATGCTGAAACGAGAGACAGCAGCAACACTTCTGCATACGGCAGTGCCGATGAATCCGAACGAACACTTCCAAGTAAACACAGAATCAGGGCTTCACAAGCCACGAGTCTTCTTCGAAGGAGGAGCATTCAGCAATGCAGGTGAAGCCCGTGACTGTAGATAATTCGTGTAGCATGGTATCATCGAGTCCGGAACGCCGGTGATAAGCCCGGCGAGGGGGAAGTAGAAAGCATGAGAAGAAGACGACTCGTAGCCGAGAATGACGCAAACAGAGGCAGAGACAGAGAGAGGAGGATATTCGTGTAAATTTAGAAAAGATTGAGGGGTTAACAGTGTCAGTCAAGGAAGCTACAGAATGAGGGATGGATTTGTCATAACGTGCCTTGACGAGGGGTTCTGTGACAATTAGCGTATTTTCCCTGCCACGGGAAGTTTTAGGACTTCGGGGAGAGGAACGCTTGGATTAGGGTTTCTGTCGACCTCCTCGTCCCTTCTGTATCTGAGGGTTCCCTTCCGGAGCTGGTGAGCCTTGGAGGAGCAGGAAGCGACCGATGGAGTCGGTCTCGAGATCGAGCGGCGAGGATGATGAGATGGGGAGGACTCAGAGATCGTCTCGAAGAGGTTGTCTTGCGGAAAAATAATGATCGTCTTTCTCTCTACTTTTCGTTGTGTTTGTTTTACGGAAGCGCTTGCTTTACGAATTCCGAATAGTTAAGAAAAATCACTTTTTGACGACTTCTTTTCTGAAAGTTTGTTGCCCAGAACAAGAATTGCTATGAGTTCCCTCTAACTTAGTATATCTTCTTCCAATTACTTGACCGAAACCTGAAATATGATGAGCTTGTTGGTGTTGTGTTTTGATCGAGTGTGGATTTACTTCTCTTTTGAAACCTATTTTACTTTAAAAGGAGAAATATTTTGCTGAACCCCAAAAAAAGAGGTACCTTTGAACTAGAAAATGGGTTTTCTATGCCAAATAACTCTCTTTTTGTTTTCCCGTTTGGGTTTCTCCAGTGGAACTCACGGTAAACGTGGATGGGAAGAGTGGTGAGCAGAAGCCAGGTACGCCAACTACGCCGAGGTCAAAACATTCTGCAACTGAGCAGCGTTGGAGGTGCAAAATCAATGACAGGTTAGTCATTAGTCAATTTTAACCCATATTCCTATCATATCTTCTTGTCTTTTGTACGTGTGATTGGATAGCCAGAATCATAATTCTATAGTAACTGTCGGATTAGAATTTTGAAGGACCGCTACGGTTTCTTTACCAATATTGTTTCTATTAGGAAACTTGGTATAGTCTAATGTCTATAAATAGTCTAGTGAAAGTTTCTCAACATGTCATTGCTAGGATTCTGGATGTGCCAAGAACAATCTGATTTTGATATCAGTAATGACAATTTGATTATGCTTGTAGCTAACTATCTTAAAACTAACATAAATATTCCACTAAAAGATACTTTACCTACATTGCAATATCGAGTCCTGTTATTAATGATATCAAAATATTTTTCTTAGTTATATGATAAATTTAATATGGTGTTACGACAATCATGTTAGTCCCTCCTCTGTATGCTTTTGCAGACTGACATGGGGTAATATGCTACCCCTAACAAGGAACCTTCATCTGTGCCCACCTATATGCTGGCATGAGATGTCAAATATGCAATATTTTGGTGAGAAGTGAGGACTTATATGGTATTTGCATGGCTATCCATGAAAGCATGATAAGGTGGATATTTTCATCCAACAGGATTTGACATGGAATATTGATTTCAGTGTCCAAGACTATATTGATATTTTAAGATTATAGCAGAAACTGCCACAAGTTTTGTTGCTTCATTTACTTTTTCACATTTGTCGGGGCTTTCGTAGTTACGTCTAAAGTTTTTGTTTTAAATGAAAATTGAATTTTACTGCCTAATTTTTGGAATACTAGAAAAACCAAAATGTAACAACAAGTTTTTTTAGTACTAAACCTTATGCTATTACTTTCAATCTATTCCAGTTATGATTCTATGCAACTATAATATTATGCACTAAAAGTGAATACTCCTTATGTACAGATTTCAGATTCTTAGAGACCTCATACCACATAGTGATCAGAAGAGGGATAAAGCATCATTCCTTTTGGAGGTAGTTGCATATTCTGATTTTTTTTTCTTTGAGGTTAAGTTGTTTGGAATTGCACTTCATAAGATCTGGTCCCTATGCAGGTTATTGAGTACATTAAATTTTTACAAGAGAAGGTACAAAAGTATGAATCATTCCCAGGTTGGAATCAGGAAAATGAAAAATTGATGCCATGGGTAATCTTCTACCATTTTTCTTTCGCAAATTTTGAATGAAAACAAATGTGTATATATATGCTTTTTGCATGAAATCACATTTCCGGCTATCTTTGTGTTCATTGATTTATTAAATGTTCTAAAGAACAATGTTTGAACATGCTGAAGGTCCATAAATATCTGAACGCCAACAAATTTGGTTAATATACTTGCAAGGAGGAAACATTGCTTTCTTTTTATTCATTTCATTAGTGGAAGAAATAGTTCACTTACAGTCCACATATTGCAATTTATTCTTCTTGTATTTATATGTTTTGTTGGAATTCCTACGGACCTCGTCTTCTTGTATTTATATATTATTTTACGTACTTATTAATTATACCTGCAAACTGGTTGATCTCACTCCATTTAGGAGTAATATGTGAAGTTCCTTGTACGTGAGAAGAGAGCATACATACATCAACGGAAGAGAGTGTACATCTATGGAAAAATGAAAACTATTTTGTTTAAGAGTTCACCTGATACACAAATATGAAAAGAAAATGAAGATATAACCTCCATGTACATACAAGAAATGAATACTGATTTGTGAATCAATCATAAATTACTGAAAAGCATTCGTTTCTATTGACTTTCGAGTCAACTTACTTAATACTGCTTTTTATCTTTAATATATCTTATAATTTAAAAATTGAATTAAAATTCAAACTAAAATGGACATCTTAAGCCCAGTTTGATCTGATTGTTCTTGTTATTTTGCTTATTTCAGTTTCAGATTCTGGGAAATTGACCAAGTGCGGTTTGATTTGGAAATTTAGCAAAACTGAACTGAACTGTGTGCTCCACCAATGATAGCCTAAATTATCGGTTTTTTAATTTTAGTATCGTTCTTTTTACAACTTTAAGGTCCTTATGTGTTCTTGTGATTTTTTGAGGTTAGAAATGATATACCTGGTTTCTCTAGGATGTATGAAAGGGTAAATCATCCCCTGGATTGAAATTTTCATTCCCTGGGTTAAAATTGTTCACATGATGTTTCTACTACTCTCTCTCTCTATACATGTAAATGTTTGTGTGTGTATTTTCGACTATGGAGCACTTCCTAGTGTGCATTTGGAGAAGATTAACAAACTGTTAAAGACATTATAATAGTAGCCCAATAGAAGTTTTTAGATTTGACTAATGTTTTCTCTTGGCTTGCACCAGAGTAGCAATCAAGGCCCTAGAGATGGTATAGCTGACCCTCCTAACCTTACGAAAAATGGTCCTCAATCTGGCCTTTTGTTTGCTGGAAAGTTTGTTGATAATAGCATCCCCAGGGCACCAACTTCTCTCTCAAATGCGCATAATTTAGCAGAAGCTGATATGAGTCCTGGTACGGTGCTTGTTCCCATGCAGTCAAACTATTATGCTACTGTTGGAAGGGGCTCCGGCTTTATGCAGCCTCAGGAGAGGGTGATTTCAGACTCAGATAATTTAGTATCCCAGACTCAATCTGAGTGGCAAAGTTCATCGTGCTTGGCCGACTGCACCGTGAGCAATGATATGTTGAATGAACAAGAAGAGCTAACAATTGATGAGGGCACGATCAGTATTTCTAGTGTCTATACCCAAGGGTCAGGCTTCATTAAACTACTAGATTTTTCTTCAGAACATCTTGTCATGTTTGTCCGAAAATTATGTCTTATTGGTGATTGTGGAATGAGTTCCATATGGATTGTATGCATGTAGGCTATTGACCACAGTATCACAAGCTATGGCCAGCGCAGGAGTGGATATGTCTCAGGCCAGCATCTCTGTGCAGATTAATCTTGGTAGGCGTGCAAGCAGAAGGACTACCACCACTAATATGTCCA
The DNA here is from genome assembly GCF_036884655.1 of Musa acuminata AAA Group. Classification (NCBI taxonomy): domain Eukaryota; kingdom Viridiplantae; phylum Streptophyta; class Magnoliopsida; order Zingiberales; family Musaceae; genus Musa; species Musa acuminata. Next base: position 23,537,943 of record NC_088339.1, on the reverse strand, counting down.
GTGCAAAGGTATAAATATTTTGTTTGTGCATTATCCTTGGCATAGCAACCGAACCAGATAACATGATCGTTGAACATGTTGAATCCATGCTGATACATGCCTTTCATCTAAGTTTTCATGCTAGACAATGCTACTGAATAAATCCATTGTAGGTTTACATGTTTCTAATGGAACTTCTACTGAATATATTCTGTTATTCAACATCATTAGTTTCTTCTTTTCCTACTTTTCCTAGATGCAATGCTCATTAATTAATTGATCTCGTTGACAATTATTGAAAACATTGTCAAGGTATGCTTCGTTAAATTGGGATTCTATCACTATAGTTGGACATGGACCGACCAAGCAACTACTTAAGATGGTTGGACCTAACATTATAGTTGCAAGGGCTAGTGTTGCTGGCAGAAATATAGTTGGATGGATGATAATCCACTCTTGAAGACCTTATCGTGTTTAAATACTACTAGCTCAGGGTTTTCGATCCTTGTTCTCATTGTAGGATCGCTTTGACCATTCACCCATTAATCAAGTAATTGGAGACTCAGGAAGACCAGAGAGCAACATCGAGGGGTCTGAACAAGCTCCAAAGAGGCAAAAGGTTGATACCAGCTAGTGGCTGTCCAAACAGTTTGTTTTTGTGATCTTCCTCGTGTCGGACTGGACGCCTTCGCCTGTTTGACTAGGTGTAACATCATTGTGTATTCCTTCCTCCGCACTCGCTTCTTCAGAGAGGCTCCTCGTAGAACTGAGAGGCTAATTAACTTGTTTGCTTCTGTTCCACTTTGGAGTCTTAGAAACTGTGAATCGCTGTGAATTGTACTGATCAAGATACACCAATAATTTACATATTAAACTTCGGATAAACTGTATCGTGTGTGTCTTAGATTACCGAAACATCTGAAAGCATAAACCATCAACAATGGACGACTGAAAACTGTTGTATGCTTGTAAATTGGTTGATGAAGAACAGTTGCCATGATAGAAGCTCTCTCATGTTGCAGTAAAGTATACGTGACTCGGTAAATCCAGTAGTGATTTGGTGATGTCATATGCTTACATATCTTAGATAACATGAACGATGCATTTCTGTATAATTTATTAGACCAAGTGAGCTTTGTACAAAGTTTGGTTTCATTACTTGATGAATAGAGTGTCATTAGGTGGAAACTGCTTCTGATCCAAAGCATTTGTTTTGGCACCGGTATATATCATCTTTAAGTTGGTATGTACATATACACACAGGAAAGCTACTCCAAAGAGAGCTTGTCATGTCTGCTATGCAGCTGGCCATGTTGGTGGTATCAGGAAAGGAAACCATGACTTTCTGTGATTGATTGCCTTCCTGTAACGAAGTAATTTGGCATTAGGAAGGAACGATACGACGATTGTGATGAACAATGTCATCCAGCTCAAATGATCAAATCAATCATTAGGTGTTTGATTCAATGGTGGGGTCAGTGCAGGACCCATCGCAGCAACCTACCCCAATTTATTGCACACCCGGAATGGTGAAAGAGGACCTCAACTTTGGACAGTCAACTCATTTGTACTGCTGCTAAGACTCTGTAGTGCCACTGAAGTGATGATACCAGGAGTGAATGCTGGTGTCTGGCTTTCCGCTGGCACACCATGTGCACCAATCTTGTTCTCATGTCTCTCCCACTCCACCCTCGAGAGTGTGACCACAGCTGTCATGAACTCTTCCTTCATTTTTAGTTCGCTAGATCCAATTAAGCATGCTTCCATTGTACCATGGTAGTGTTATATATAGTGGACAAGAAGAATATATAGTTCTGTGATCTAAGACACAAGTGAGACTCTGCAGTCAAAAGAGTAAACCCTGCACTGAATCCAAAATCCAATCTCCAAACAGTGTCAGATTATAAAGTAATCATCACCATTCAAAAGCACACACAACCTACAGGACAAGCCCACCAGAGAAAGAGAGAGAGAGTATAATACTACTATAGAATATATAGTAGATTATATGAGTCTCTCCCTTGTAATTATTCCCCCTCTCAAATCATGAAATTACCAAGGCAGAAAAAGGGAGGAAAAGGAGAATAATTTATAGCACAGAGGGTGAAAAAGAAGAAGAAGAAGAATACAAGAACCTTAGTTTCTTAGAGGACTGATATGACTGCTGTCGCTACAGTAGCAGCCGCGGCGGTGGTGAGCCACCTCCCGGCGGCGCCGACACTGGATGCAGCATTGTCCGACGCCTCCTCGTCTGCGTCCGCGGGCGCCTCGTCCGGGCCGGCCGGGGTGGGTGGCGACGCGTGCTTGGCTCCGTGCGCGTGCTTGGCCTTCTTGGGCGCCGGGGCGGCTGGGGCCGGTGCGGGGGCGTCGGCCTTGACGACCTCGGGGACCTTGAACAGCTCCCGGGGCTCGAGCACCTTGTCGATGGCGTAGATAGCGTCGGGGTCCTGGTCGACGACGGTGGAGGTGATGGTGGCGGTTACGATGTGGGTCTTGAGCGTGATGGAGTCGCCGTCGGTCCTCACACTGTAGTGGAAGTTCTTGCTGTGGCCGCTGGTGGCCAGGGTGCTCATGGCGGCGGCGTTGGTCTTGAGGAGCTGGGGGGAGTAGTACGCGGGCACGCCGTGGAAGCGGAGGAGGGAGGCCTTGCCTTCGGTTGTGAGGTTCTTGTACTTGGGGGCGAAAGCCGTGACGGCATCGTCGTCGGGGCAGAAGACGGTGAGCCCGCTGTCGAGGTTGTCCTGAAAGGTCTGTAGGACGTCGCGGCGGGCAAGGAGCATGTCGGCGAAGGCCTTGCAGCCCTTCCGGCTCATGGCCTCGGTGAGGTTGACGGGTGCGGGCGCCGCCACGGGGGCCTCCGCCTCGGGGGAGGTGAGGATGGTGCTTATCTGCAGGATGGAGATGTTATAGGGGATCTCCTTCACAGACTTGACGAAGACGGCGGGCGCAGCGCCACCGGCGTCCTCGGTGATGAACGTGACCTTGCCACGTCGGTGATCGGTGATGTTGATGTAGCCGGTGGTGCCGGGTGCATGGCCGGAGGACTGGAAGACGGAGGAGGAGATGGTGGAGCCACCGGTAAGTTGGTGGAGCTTCTTGGCGCCGTAGTAGTCGGTGAGGATGTGGAGGGCGAGGACGTTGCGAAGGGTGAGGATCGACAGGTGCTTGGCGAGGAGGTCCCCCATGCCTGAGTTGTCGACGGCCAGCACCGTGATGGTGAGTCGGCGGTTGATCTCGTTAGCCAGGTGCGTGACGGACAGGTAGTGGTTGAAGGTGGAGAACTCCGGGTGCTGCGCCAGGATCTTGGTTATATTGTGGCCGCGCGCCACCGGCAAGGTGGCGGCCGCGGCCAGCAGCAGGAGAGAAGCGGCGAGGAGAGGAAAAGCTCGCTGCATTGCTAGGACAGCGAATGCTACTACGATTCTACTGATAGGAACTCAAGAAACTACACCGGATCGAGGAGTAAGAGGAGAAGAAAGAAGAAGGTGAGACAAGGAGTGTGTGGTGTGTGTAGTGTGGGGGAGAAGCGTGAGGAATGGCCATTATAAGGTGTAGTTAGTAGCACAAAATGCCCCTGCACCACGTCACGACTTAAGCACCGACTTACGCCACGACAGACCGGCGTGTCCCATTGATAGCATGTATTCATGCAAGCAATCAATCAGTCAATCAGATCCTCGATGTGCTCCTCCTCAGTTGCATGATTAACGATTCTACGACATCACAGGTCAATCATGCTTCTGCGGTCCAAATAAATCAAATGATGAGCTCATGCAATTGCATTGGACGTGTCACCTAAATCCAGGGGGGGGAGCATGTGAACTCGTGTTCGATGTTCTCCGAAGACGACCTATTCCCGTGTCGGTGAAACAGGAGCGAACGCGAACGCGACCGCTCGTCACACGACAGAGGTAACACCCCGTGCCATGTGCGCAATCTTACCCCAGCTTTCGCACCGGCTCCAAAAGTCAACACGTGAGACGAGGACCGAGCACGTGTTGACGTTGAGGCAGAGAGTTAACGCTGTCGGCAGGGCATCGTCCCCTTCGATCGCAAGGAAGCCAGCAGCCGTCGCCGTCTCCCCGAGCGCGGTGGCAAGGGGCGGCGCTTTGCTTCCACCGACAGCAGGGTTCCGCCATGGGGCCCCGGCACGTCTGGGCCCAGAGATACGCAAGCGAGACGCAACGCAATTATTCTTGTTGGTGGGTGTTCGATCTGTGTTCTCAGTCTTCTTTGCTTTCTTGTTCCTCTTCTTTACCTTTCTTTTTCCTGGGATCGATGCCAAACCCTGAAGAGAAGTCACACCGGCAGAGCACCATTACTTTGGGAGGATTTGCTCGATTCAGTTCCTCTCAGCAATTATTCATTCACGTTTACCAGAGAAATAAGCTTCGTCTTCTCCTTCAAAATACCTCTAACGTCCATCAAACATATCACCATCACCAACTTCTCTTTTGTCTTCGTCTTCCTCATGATCTTAAAGTCTTCTATCTCCATCGACACCGTAGCTACCTCATCATCATCGTGATGTCCACCACCGTCTCACCAATAAGTCACTTGTTCTTCATTTTTCCTGTGAGAGAACACAATGGTCTCCAAACTGCCATATAACATGTCACACAGTAACATAAATTATAGATGCAAGTCCAGGCTAGTCGGGGCCCCGAGTGCAACTTGATAAGAAGACAGTGTACAAAGAATGGGTTGGCAAGGCTGGTCCATGACAGATCTCATGAAAGCTTGTAAGCAGAAAGCTTCAAGTGCCAAATGGGGCTGGTGAGTGGTGATGGCTGTGTGGCTGTCATGGATGCATGTTTTGTCTTGGCCTGTGAGAATCGAGTTCCATGTTCCGAAGGCCAGGAAGACAATAAATGTCTATTTTAATGCTCAACCAGCGCTCATCAATGAGGTTGGCAGTTGGATCCTCAGACACTTTTCTGCATAACCTGTCATATTATAAGACTATGGTACGATTTATTGTAATTAAGATGTATGAATACTGTTAATTCTTTATCCTCTTGTGGATTGATAAGTGTTGATTTGGGTAGGATTATGATTGCAGTTGGGATTTACCATGTCAGCAGCATCTATGCTGTTTCTTTAGCATTATCTTCCATGTTAATTATTAATCAAGCTCAGGGAGAATAAAGAGACTCTAAAAAGTTGTCTGCCGACACATTTATAGGTACATTTTGATCATGGTTGTGTTAATAATCCAGTTTGATGAACAGAATCATAAGGTTATAATCACACTCATTGATATGTTACTCTCTTCTTGACATGGTTTAACTACAGATATGCACCATAATGCAGTCATAATCACTCATAGTAATGTATGCTAAATGTGAACCTTCTTTGTGTGGGCAATGAAGAGAGGAGAGGAGAGGAGAGAGAGAGAGAGAGAGCAAAGTTGAATCTACAAGGCTAGCCCAAGCAAGGGGATGAGGAAAGTAAATAGTCTTGTTTTACCTTTGTGTAGGGTAGGGAGGTGTGCATGTGAAAGAACAATGGATGCAGATCCATGGCTCACATGGTATGCATGTGAAGCAACCTCTTTCCCCTTTTTTTCCTGTCTTTTTCCTGTGCTTTCTGTGTCAAGAAATCAGAAACAAAGCTCTTTAATGCCAAAAAACAAATCTTGTTAACCAAAACTACATCATCTTTTTCTTTACTTGGAAGAAGAAAAGGAAATCTGAATAAACACAGTGTTTTGTTAACTCTGGAAGTAGAAAATTTTAGTTCCAGAGAGAGAGAGAGAGAGAGAGAGAGAGAGAGAGATCGGAAGAACAAAGAACACAGATATGCTTGACATCTTCAACTTCACTCATTGTAATCAAGAAATGGAAATAGCTTCTGTTCTTTCAGCAGTCAGCTATCAGGAAAGCAATAAAACCAGCACAAGAAGGCACTGTCGGTGAATCCACGTCGTGTCTCCGCTTTCCAGGATGAAAGAACTGCAACCCCGCTGTCTGCATCGTTCATGTGTTGCTGAGATAGGGTGGGTCGTTACTCTATCTCTTTTTGGCAGATCTTTCTTTTGCAGCCAAGTGTATGATGATGGCCTCCTCAAGCTTGAGAGAAATGTGTGAGCTTGCTTTACCGCACTGTAAAAGATTATCAATGTCCGATCGATACTTACAATCTTTCTTTGAACCAAAATCAACGAACATATGTCGAAAAAAGACAACTTTTTCCTTGAAAAAAGTCTGCCTTTAATTATTAAGCTAAGGAAATGAGAATAGGGTGCTTTAATCTTATCAGCTCCTCAAGTTAAAGAGATTAGAATCTTTAAGAAAGCTATGAATATATTATTATTACCTGCTAATATCTTGTAGAGAGTCATAATCTTTGCATAATTAGTTGATCACAAATAGTTGAGAATCATGATTTGTTGTTTCATGTATTGACTCATAAGTCATTAGAGAAGGCCAAGTTGGACTAGTTTTGCTCATGATTTATCAGTAGAGACAGATCACTGTGACTTCCATCACCAAAGCCTCCTCTACTCAAATTGAATGAAGAGAGGGCAAGGTTTGTAAGCTTCTTCTCTCTTTTCAGTGTTACCATTTCTACTGGGTTATTATACCTTTCTTCTCTTGCTTAAAATTTCTCATTTCCTGTATTCTGAACAGACACATTGTGCTCATAGTTGCATCAGTTCATTAGTGTGATGGCTTGACATCTTTGCACTAGCAATGTTCTGAAAGAAGACATGGGTCAGATTTAGTGTCACAGTTCCATATCTTGTTCATTTGAAGCATTCATTGGCTTCATGGGCCTCTCTAAGTTAGTCTAAATGACATACAACCTCCATTGACTGATTCAACCAAGTTTATATCCCCTGTTCATGAAAGAATGGGGTTTAGTGAACATACAACCTGTGACCACAATAATGGATTGAAGGATAAAAGAACAACTAATAAAAAAATATATACAAAACAATTCCTTTTGCTTTGAATGAACATACAAATCACCTCACCTCACTGTTTTAATTTACTTCTTAACATGCTTGTCAAGAAATTTTCATGATACCTGTTTCTACATTTGATAGCTCTGCTTAGTCTGGAGGAACTGCAAGAAAAGTCGCAATATTGCAGATGGAGGAGATTGCTGAATTTGGACTCTCGTGAGTTGTATTGACCAGTTTCGGAAGCCAAAATATTGCAAATGGAGCATTTATTGGTGCAGGTAAGTGATTAGAACAACTTAGGTGATGAAGTTTAATTGATCATTTACTGCACTTTGTTTGCTTTTAACTGTAGTTCTGCTTTCCCAGTCCAACATTGCCATTCTTTTTTGCAATTTTTATAAGTTTCTATAAATCCATATCAACTTTTGCCTAACTACAAATTAGACTATGTAATTAATTAATTATTTTTAGTATCTCGATCATTATACTTTTCAAAATTATATTAGGATCTTTATACTTATAAGAATAAAATATTTAATCATATTTCTTCTCCTATCGTCGATTATGGTGACAAAAATACCTTAAAGTTTATCATTGAACATATGCCGACTCTATCTCACTTCGATTTATTATTGAACACGCGTGGTATTCCCATCAACAAAGTAAAAAGAAAAAACGAGATTAAATGCTAAAGATATCAATGTAATTTTTAAAAATATAAAGATAAAAATACTAAAAATAATTAATTACACAAAATAATTTGTAACTATCTCTCCGATTCAATCAAAAGAAGCCTTTAGAGTCACTTTCCTAATAAACCCTTTTTCTCTCTCTCTCTCTCTCTCTCTCTCATTGAGCATTCATCATCTCTAAAAGAATTAAATTCAAGAGAAGAACCATGATAATTTGATTTACTGGGAAATTCTCAAGTAGCATTCTTGTAATTTTTTATTTTACCTATTATTTTTAATATTGTGATATTGTGTTTGCAAAGTGATCAATTCATCTTTTACTATCTCAACTTGATATTTTTTTTATTTTTATACCGAAATAATAAAACATTTTTCAGCGATAAAGTTGAGGTTTAAGAAAAATATTTTAATTTAATAAAATAAAAATAGAGACACTTCCTAGTAAAAATAGAGTGCCTTCGTATGGTTTGTGAATTTTACACGTCATAAATGATGTCAAAATTCCATGGCAATTCAATTGACTATCAAAATAATATAATTAATTGTAATATCTATTTTTGTTTAAATTTATTATTTGGATGCTTTAAAAAAATGTTAACTATGTATAAAAAAATCGATAGAGATTTCTTTTATTGACGCTTTTTTGTTTTCACCTTCCGGTCTTAATTGAAGAATTTGGGTTGGATTCGCGTACTGCACTTTTTCTGCGGACACGCCCCGAAGCGCACGTTCCGTACGCCTTTCCACTGAGTAAGAAGCCGCCACCGGACTCGTCTCTCTCTCTTTCTCTCTCTCTCTCTCTCTCTGGCTCCCTGTCTTATCCGTCGGCTAGAGACAGTAGATTCATCGGCGGTGATTTCCTCCACTTTTTTGGATGAAAATTTGCTTCTTTGGTTAGGATTCATTGCTTCGTGCTGAAAGATCCAACTTTTCTGTTCTTCTCCTTGTTATTTTCGATTTCCTTGTCGTAAAAGTCGCTTTTTTGATGGAATTATGATGGGCGTCTTCTTGAAGTTCCTTCTTTTCGTTCTTTCCTCCGGGTTTCTTGTCCTTCTGATCGTAACCGGCTTCTATGGCTGTAAAACCAGTTCTTGTTTTGCTATTCCTCTTTATTCCTAATGCTAAAATTTGCTTCTCGCCACCAATGATTTTGGGAAAATTTTCGTGTTCAAGAATTGTTTGTTTCTTTTTCATTTTGGGAAAATTGACCTTCTTTTTGTCCATTACACGTATGATTTTGCTGAGTATAATGGTTTTGAATGAAAGATTGTGGCTAAGTGGAATTAGATTGGCCGTCCATGAATCGAATGCTGGACCCTATTCATTGCCAAGTCTTTAGTAGGGTTGCTTTGTGGGCAGGAGGTATCTATCTGTTGAAACATCCAGATTTGGGCCGAGAGGGGATACATGGAGGAGGAGGCTGCTGGACTTCTTAAGGTGATCATCGTGCAAGGAAAGAATTTGGCGATTCGAGATTTTACTAGCAGTGATCCGTATGTTGTGGTCAAAGTCGGAAATCAGGCGAGTCTTGGCAACCTTAAACTGATTATGAGATGGTTATTTCCTGTTGACATGTTGATCCGTAGATTTCAATGTAATAGCATGATCGAGCAGCTTTACTTGATGCATTATCATAGAACACTCAAGTTCATGCGTTTGAGGAAATCATAATCTCTTGTGTCAAGGTTGTGTGTCGTTGTGGACGCATCAACAGACACCATCATAGTTTCAGGCCAATAAAGATGCTTCTTTTCTGCCTTGTCTTTTTTTATTTTTAGCAGGAGGTCAACAAAGATGCTTATTTTTCTTTAGGGTGCATTGTTTTTCCATTTATATGGTTTATATTTTTATTGACTTTCGTCCTGTTATTATGCTTCCGAATGTTCTCCTCCATGTTTAGTATTAATGACCACAATTAAGTAGCTGAAAAACTTCATACTCAAAACCACAATAGATACTTGGTTTTCCCTACTGTTCTAAGATATCTTTCAGTGCTAAATTGGCTCGTAAGGAATCTCACATCAAAGTTTAATGGGTTAAAACTTAAAGCACATTGATACTTGAAAGATGTTGCTCAGTCCTTTTATGCAGTTTCTGCCAATCTCTTAATATTTATTTGCATCATCAGATGATATTTCTGGGCTATGCACTTAAAAGATGGGTTCGTTGGATCCGTCGATTTAAAGACAAGTGTACCAGTGTCGACATCTCCTCCACAGTTTTACAATTGTTGTCAGATCTTTTACAGTCTTTCTTCTAGTTCCATCTTCTTCTGATAGTATCCATTGATAGGCATATTTGCAAAATCTGAAAAGACCTTCTTCTTCTTCTTCTCCTATCCATCTTATGATAGTATCCAATGATAGGCATAGTTGCAAAATCTGAAAAGACCTTTTTATCATTAAGATCTTAGTTTAAAAAATCCATTAAATTCGTTCCGTTGATTTTTTTCTTTGTCTTCTCTATTACATTCATCCAAGACAGCCTCCAAAAATCAAGATCAAGTTCAGATTTGTCACTGAATTTAGGTTCATGACTGGGTTGTATTAGTTGAAAATTGAAATCAGTTAATTTGGACTTTGCTAAGTCCTACTTGATCAGCTTGGGATTCATTAGGATTAGTTTCAGATTTGTCACTGAATTTAGGTTCATGACTGGGTTGTATTAGTTAAAAATGCTGGCTTCTTTGCATTTTTAAATAAATATTTGCATGATTTCTTTTCTAGCAATTATTAAATATATTTTGTTCTGAATTGTACACATGCTTTTGATTATAACATGCAAACACCATTATGTATCATCACATCCTGCACCCCTATCAGAAGCTTATTCTATAAATTTTTGCCGTATATTCTTTCTCACAAAGCTTTTGTTGTAATTTAACTTGTGAACCAAATCAATGATTCAAATTCCTGTTTTTGCTCAGTCCTTTCAACTCCATATAATGTTTTGTTTTGTAAATGTTATGTGGAAAGGTTACCATTTTCATGTGTTAACTTTTGTTGCTTGATTAGAGTGCCAAGACAAAGGTCATCAATAGCTGCCTTAATCCGGTTTGGAATGAAGAGCTGATATTTTCTCTAAAAGAACCTCTTGGTATCTTAAATCTGGTATGTTCTACTATTCTGAATCCAAAATAATAGGAGAAATGCTGTTTCTATACTGTCAACTAAACTAGCACTCACTACGTCTCAGCTCGGATAGTCAAACTAAATCTGATGTTGCGATACTTCAACCTATAATTCCGTGGCTGCCAATTGTTCTTGTTTCTGTCTTTTGCTGGCTACAAATCAAACAATGTTCTTATAAACCATCTGAGAAATGGTAGGTCCAAAGAAATTGCAGCAATTCTTCTGTTTCTTTGTTTGCAAAGGTTAATGGTTATCTGGCGACACTTTTCCTGAGGAGCTATTTTGTTTTACACCGAATAACTTAGTCATACAACAACATAACTCGATATATTTCTTGGTTTTTGAGAAAGAGTGTAGAACTCTATGTGCACACTGCCACACTGTATCCTCAAACATCTTATAGTTCAGCAGAAGAACCATACATTTCTTCCTCGAAACAAAGTTGATTTAGTCTCATTAAACTTTTCCTCAGGAGGTGTTTGATCGAGACAGGTTCAAGTCAGATGACAAGATGGGTCATGCCTTCCTCGACCTCCAGCCCCTTCTCTCAGCTTCGAAGCTCAAACGGGCTCTGCAGCTCACCTCAGGCGAGACCAAGCTGCGGAAAGTGGCTCCAGATTGCGATAATTGCCTCCTGGCCAGTAGTTGTATCACGTACGTCAATGGCGAGATCGTGATGGACGCATGTCTGAGGCTTTGCGATGTCGAGTCTGGTGAGTTGTATGTGACAATCAAGTGGATCGATCATCCCTCCTCTGCAGCAGCTCCTGTTAAGAAGGCTTAGGTTGATGTAAGATGTTTGATGTATCTTATTCTCTGGTTTGGCAGAGTAGAAGGAATCACCATCTGTACATACATGTTGTAATTGTTGGTCAATCTAATGATGAAAGCTTTGTGTTGCTGTTTCCATGCATCTTTTGAAATCCATGTTTAGATCTCATTTGTCTATCTATTACTTTCATCTTCCAACTTCTTACTTCCTTTATCATCTGCAATGGCACCCTAAATTCTGGTTTCTCAATGTTTATGTGAATGTTTTTTCTGAATGCAAACATCCCCAAAGAAATATTAGTAATAGCACTAAAATTGAATATATATATATATATATATATATATATGTTGAATTTTTATAGTTAATATCTTTAAAAATATTAAATGTATTCCTTAATAATTTTATAATATTATATTTTATTTAAGTTTAAAAAATTTAAACGATTGCTTAAAATGATAAAAGAAATGGATTAGATATTTGCAAATATTAATACTTTTTTTTAAATTATTGATAATTATGAAGAGTGATTAACATTAGTTTATTATTGTATGCGTCCTAATGAGAGCGACATATATAAAATATTTAAATATTTGAAGACGTAGTCGAATACACCATCTTTAGATAAGTCATATATATTTATATATAACAAACCCCTCAATAATTAAGACAAACATTTACAGTCTCATTTCATTTTTATTTCCTCTCTCTTTCATGGCGGCTTAAAATAAAGGGAAGGCGACTAATGCGAATTCTCCATGTCAACGGTCCGCCGTCGATGTGGAAAGCGGGCGTGGAATGGACGGTGGCGTGCTTCAGCGGTTGCATGAAAGGGTGCCCACATTAACATAAGCGCTTCCCGTTCCCCGTTCCCGATTCCCCTCCCCCTATGATAAGACACCTCGTTTCAGGCCCATCGCTCTGCCGCTGCCGCTGCCGCTGCCGCTGCTCTCCATCTCGCGGTCGTGGGGTTCGCACTGCGTCGAACCATCTTCGCCCCCCCGCTTCCATGGCTTCACCCTCCGACTCCTCCGCGATCGCCTTCTCCGGCGGCGAAGGGGGAGGCTCGCGAACGAACGAACCCGTTTCCGGGGCCGTCTCTGCCCCGGAGGCCGCCGCGGGGGAGGACGCGGAGTACGGGTTCCAGCGGCGGGGGTTCGGCAAGGGACCGCTCGTGGGGACGGTCCACCAGTACGATCGGCACCTGTTCCTCTGCTACAAGTCGCCGGAGGTCTGGCCACCGAACGTCGAGGGGTCGGAGTCCGACCTCTTGCCGAGGTCCCTGGCGGGCGAGATCAAGACCTGGCAGTCTTCGATCGACAAGAAGGTGAGCCCCTTTATCCGAAATCATTGGCGCTCTGTGATCTTGGGTTTCAGTATCCCATGGGGAACTGTTCTTTCTCCTTCCTATTGGAAGGTTTCTTTGGTATATTCACAATAACTTAGGTGTTTGGAATGCGGACTTTATATCAAAAGATTCGGTTTTTAACCTTGAGAGGATCAGCCCTCACAGGGGAACTGTAGATGTTTTGCTCTCGAACTCCAAAAGTGGTACTTTTGGTTTCCGATTGATTCGAGATCTATGTTCTTTGATCATTCAATTAATATCTTTAAGGGACAGGGTTGGATTTAGAAGATATGGTTAGTTTTATTTATGATTGCCCAGTCATTTATTAGCTACCAGAAGCATAAAATTGGTTGACATTATATTTTCTTGGGATGCATTTAATTCGCCCAACTTGTCATATTAAATATGTTTAGGCGCATTCTTTTCATCATTAGATCTCGGTTGAAACATGTTCTTCCCATGAAATAGAATGTTTCTTCGCAATGTGTTGGTACCTTAACATGATTACTATGGTGATCTTTTGTATATTTTGGCATTTAGTTTTAAGCCACAAATACATATCATGTTATAGGTTATAGCACTGTCCTCAGCTTATGATATTCTGGATTGATACATCTGATAAGAGTTGTGTTCCTTGATACATATCATCAATCTTATCCTTAACTCGCTTGGCCTTATGATGATGTAGGCACAAGCTTTCTAATGTTCTCACGTTAGATAAACTTTCCTCACTAGTTTTCCATTTTATGCTTGCGTCTCTCATATGTTCAAAAACAACAAATACTCAATGATTAGAAGTGTGTCATCAATATAATGTATTAGATTTCTATTGCTGTTGCTATGGGAACATTAAAGTCAGCAAATAGCTTAGCAAGATCAGAGCATGTTACCTAATACCTGCGACTCGTGTCGGACACGGATTCGTAATCGACATGATAAGACACATGTCCTTTTTTATTTTTTATTTTTTAATTAGTTGGATACAGCGTTTGCTTGTAAAGGAACCCTTCTTCCTCTTTGGCTTGGCTTACGTTCTTCCTCATCGTGATAATCTCTGCCCCAACCACACCTGTAAAAGGGGTAGGCTCTACCCCCAACCCGAGTGTCCCCCATACCACCACCACCCGTCAGCCACCTCTACTCTGACTCTTGAGCGAACCGGAGGTTTCAACCCTCCTTCCTCGGCCACCCACCTGCGAGTGACCCGGTGGCCATTGTCAAGTCACGTGCTCTCGAGCCCATGTCCCATGTCCATATCCATACTTCTTAGCCTCATACACTCAACCACCACATTCCAGAACATTTCACCTTTCAATTATATATGTTTCCACATGTAGTTGTGCGACACTAACAATTAAATATGTTTGATGTGGCTATATATAGAGATACTCGTAATTGAAGTAATGTGGCTTGTGATTCTACTAGTAGCAAAACGTAAGACCCTGCAATGTTGACCCACTCTTGCTATACATCTGAGACTTTCAGTTCTTGTAGAGAGTTAAACCTCTTTTGAATTAAGGTGTCTATTAAGTGTTTCCAGTTTCTACAGTTGTTCATTAATTATCCAAAAGTTGCACATAAATAAATCACCCCTGCTCTAAGAGCTGCTTCCTGTGTATATCTGTTATTTGGATTCTCTGATTGGCTAATTTGGTGAAATATTTAACTTCTAGTTGCTTCAATATATCATATGACTATTTGCATTTGTAGTAAGGGGGAACATTGCATTGCTTCTAATTTTATCAACCTGTCATGGATCATTAATTTGTTTTTGATTTATGACTATTTTATCTGAAAAATATCTTTCGTTTGTAAATGTTGATGCTAATGCGTGCTCTCTGTCATGCACATACATGGATATAATAACACACGAAAAAAAAAAATTATTTCTGTATGCCAAGTTGCCAACATTGATGTATCTTCTCCAAAAATCCACTTCCTTCATAAAATTAGACTGCAAGTATGTTTTGCTCATGCTTTGTGCCGTTTTTTTTTTTTTTTTTTGCATTATTTCCTTCAGACTCGTCTTACCATATGTCAAGGAGAGGATGGCACTGATTTCTCAAATGGTGATGTCTTGATCTTCCCAGATATGTTAAGATACAGGTAAAGCAACCTATCAATAGTTTGTTTGCAAAATGCAGCAAGGGAATGTCAATCATGTTTCTTAGGCTTGCGCTGGACTTATTGTTTGCAGGCAACTAACACATTCAGATGTTGAACGTTTTGTTGATGAAGTGCTTAAGAAAAACTCTAAGTGGCTTCCAAATCCACCTGAGCCACTTTCAGGTTCATATGTTTTTGTGTGTGCTCATGGAAGCCGAGATCGCAGGTGTGGTGTTTGTGGCCCTGTCCTGATGCAACGATTTAAGGAAGAGATATCATCACGGGGTCTACAGGGTCAAGTATCTGTCAGCCCTTGCTCGCACATTGGTGGACACAAGTATGCAGGAAACGTTATAATATATAGCCCAAATGATAATGGAGAGGTGTCTGGACATTGGTAAGGAGAAGCTTTCAGGTGGTTTGAGTTGTTTTATTGTCATCACATTGGTAGCTCTCTTCTTCGTTCTTCATAGTGTCTATGAAGATACTCTTGTCATTATAATGTATTACAGCAGAAGTAAACAAATGGTTTTTGTTTTTCCGTGGTAAGGTATGGATATGTGACTCCAGATGACGTGCCTATATTGATGGAACAGCACATTGGAAAAGGAAAGATTGTAGACCATCTTTGGAGGTACCTCTTCACTTTCATCTATGTTATTGTTCTTTTGCATTGCCTTGTGTCACAAAGTATATCATGTGGAAGTAGATATTTACTAACTCTGGAAGAAAGTGAATTGATGTACAAGCTCAATGAGGTTAACATTGGTACAGGGGGCAGATGGGCTTGTCCATCGATGAACAGAAAGCTGCTCAGAATCTAAGGTTGCAGCTTGATGGGGGATTGGACGAAAGCACTCACAAAGGATCCACCGATACCACCGGGGTCAGTGTAGGCGGTTGCTGTCAAGGCATCGGTAATACTACTTGTTGCCAAGTTATGCCCAAGGAGAACCCCGAAAACCACATTGCACAAGTGCAGGAGGCTCAGGACATTGCACAGAAGAGCAGTGGCAAGGATAGCAATGCTGGCAACAGCAAAGAAGCCTGCACGGGGAAGCTCCATGCGATTTCTACCTGGTTCAAGAGCTGGGAACGAGAGGAAACCTACGCCGCCCTAGCAGTTGTTTCAGCCATTGCTTCTGTTGCTGTTGCGTATAGCTGTTACAGGCAGCTCAGATGAGAGTGCACCGATGTTCATCGTGTTTTGTTCTAACTTGTGTTGCGATATTTGATGCTTTCGAATGTGCCATCCTCGTAAGGCACCACTACTTTTCAGCTTGCATTATAGAATAAGAAATAATGTATGGTGGTGAAAAACCTGGTAATTATCCATACATTTATTCGAAATAATATACGCGACATTACTTGTTAATAGCTATGAGTAAATGCTTCTGGCTTATGTATCTTCTCTCACAGTAACTGGTGTCTCGTGATCATGCTTGTTGGGTGTTATTTCTCAATCAGAAACAGTGAAGAAGATTGAGTCAATGTTCTCGTGATCTGAGTCGAAGCGCAAGGCCGCTCGCGCGCAGGCGTTTCATGCCTACCCGATCTGTGCGGATTGGCCTCATCTACCACTGAGCCAAGGAAGAATATAGCCCAATATTTTAAATTTGGATTTGTGTTCCATCAACCAAGTGTCGACGTAACCTTCCGAGAGCGAGAAGGTTCAGTTAATCTCGCAGTCATGGTTAGAGATACTGCCCGCATTCCATCACAATCACGATCAGGAAGATAAACTAGAATAGGTTTATCTCTTCTTCCCTCCCCCTCCGCCTTTTCCCCATAGTCAAGCTGGAATAGCTATCCTTCCCCAAATCTCTCACTTAGCATCATATATTCCCACCAAATCGATAAACTTCAGGCGTTGGAATATCCATCTGCTTTGGATAAGCCAACCTTTCAATGGATGGTAGAAGCTGGAATATCTGCAAAGCTGGTACTTGTTTTTTCCTACAGTAACAGCTTCTGGATAGTAGCGCTGCCCTTACACCCTGTGGAACAACACAAGTCTCCTCAGAAATGGTGTGGAACAACACAAGCGAAGGAATCCCATCATGTTCTGATACATAAATCGTGTATTAATTCGATGAGAAATACCAAAGAGCACATTGTTACTCAGAAATGGCTTTTCCTCCTCCCAAGGGTTATTCTACTACACTGCCAAACATTAGCACCGTCAATGGTTTGATGCATTTACTCTTTGGAAAGCTGGAGATAATCCCTGAAAGTGATATATTTCGTATTCAAAGGTTGGCATGCATTGATGCAAATTATATATATGCATGGCAGAAATTATACTGAAGGGATTCGGCCAGTGTGCATTCCAGAGAGCAAA
The DNA here is from genome assembly GCF_036884655.1 of Musa acuminata AAA Group. Lineage (NCBI taxonomy): Eukaryota > Viridiplantae > Streptophyta > Magnoliopsida > Zingiberales > Musaceae > Musa > Musa acuminata. The sequence continues at coordinate 23,520,667 of NC_088339.1, read as the reverse complement.
GAGAGAGAGGTGAAGTGGAGGACCCCATGAGTTAGCCATAAATGTTCTACACTTTAACTGATAGGGACTTCCAAGCTTCAGCAATCCGTAACTTGGATGCGAGCATCCACCTTTCCCATTGTACCATTCATACAGAATGGACATCGGAAGTCACTGTCCAAATAAAAAAAGAAGAACCCATCAGAAAAAAGTGGACAAAGCATGCAGGATTTTCCAAAACCTGCACCTCATCAGGAATTATTTTTCAGGTCAAAAAGCTTGAGTTGGATTTCACATATATGCTTGGCAATCATGGTTTCTGCTCATGTCTGCATGCTCTGAGAACAGTGTTCTTGTAAGCTGCTTTAACAAACCAGAAAGACGAGTATAGTGATGGAAGAACTTAACAGATGAGAATATTTTAGGATGGATTCCCTTCAGAACAGGAATCAGGAGAGAGGTATGAATCGGATAGACCCATTGTCCTGTTGAATTTGTGGAGCCTTGAAATAAATCCTTGTTCGGCTAAAAGAAGAAAGAAAGAGACAAAAACAAACGCCACTGATCTCAAGAAATATGCTACCATATCACCGGACATGATGCAGCAGATAAGGAACCATGCAATCGGCAGCACCCGTTGGTTCTCATGTTCATCGTATACCGTTGTGTGGTCATGCAGCAGCTGATTCTTCCACTGTTTTTTTGTGTCTGCTGCTTCTCGTGTTCATTGCATGTCACACAACACTAGCTGAAGAACAACAAGAAGTGCATGCAGCCACACGCGAGGCTCATATCATTATTTCTATCATAAGATGAACAGCTGGAAACGAACTTGCTGCGACGGGCATTCCTGCTACGTCAACAACAAATGTTCGACACGTAGAGCGAGATGGACGAGCGAGTACACGGAGATTAAGCAGCGACAGTGCGGCTATCAGCGTCCAAGGCAGGGGTCTCGTGGCTTTCAAGATCCATGATGCGGCTCGCATGGAACTTGGCTATGAAGGCAGACGCCTTCCTGTCGACGTCCGGCTCGCCCACCCACCACCCTCGGTCCTCGTCGCTCGGCCGGACCTTCCTGGAGACGTACCCGTCCGCCTCATCATCGTTGCACTTCGGCTTCACGAAGAGGCAGGAAGAGAACTTGAAAGACGACTGGCTTCCACCCATCTCTGTCTCTCTCTTTCTCTCTGTCTCCTTCCTTAGCGAGGTGTGGGGAGGGAGCTCTATCAGCTTGGGAGAAGAAAGCCTCCCTCATTTATAGGCAAGAGAACGGTGGAGGACCACTCCATAGATTCCGATTGTGATCGTGCCATTTGATGAGTGCAAACGTAAGATTCTGAAAATATATTATTTATTACAAAATTGAACGGTAAAAATGTTCGAATAGAAAACAACTATCCATAGATAAAGTTAAGAGTACTCTTATAAAGATCTAATCGATATGTTAGTACAAAATTAACATCAGTTAACCTATCACCCAGTGAGAACAGTAAATTTAAGCTGTGTGCTTCATAGTGGGTTGAGATCAAAGGTTATCTTCTCCTATGGCTGCTGTGACTTCCGAATACTTGTGTTTCCTAACAAAGCACAGTAATAATCTGGGAAGGAGCTACAAGACACACATTAGAGATGAGAACAAAGCGTCACACACCCACATATCACCAGCGCATATACCAATGCATGAAACCATCATCCATTATGAAAGAAAACAATATATTAAGAGTTCATATTCCATGATGAGAGAATCCAAGCCTTCTTTAGTGTACTTCATCTCAGTCTAACAAAAGATAATTTATCTTCCCTGCAACTAGCTGTGGCTGTATGTGAAGGTGTAGCATTCACTTTTTGGGTGAAAAGATTAAAAGTAATATTAGATGTAGACAGGAGAGTTATCATCAGTGTGAATCTGCAAAAGAATTATCAGATAATTTGCAAGTCAAAACACATTGAAGTAGATAAATTCCTTTATTACATGATGAATAGATTTAGAATCATTTCCTTCATGACTTGCAATCTGTCTGCCCATGATGATATCACTGCGAGGTATCTATACTTTATTTTGGTGAACACTTTTATGGTTGCTTTCAGTAATCACATTTGTTTAAGACTCTTCTTAATCATGAAAAAGGTCAGGTCTATGCCCATGGCTGTGAGATTATTCTACTAGTTAAATTAGCCTCCTAATATGACATTTTTTCTTCAAATTTTAAGAAAATACTATTACTTTAGGATGAAAAGGGTAGTTTGGTCTTTATGGAAAAATACAATAAAATAATGTTCACTCAAAACAGGCCTTATTCTTTGTACAGTGAGGGTGGACCCCAGTGGTTTGTCTCTTCCCCACCCAAGTGAACGCGCACGTACGACGGTTGGGTCGGACATCGGACTCTCTGCTGCTCCCAAATGTTAAAGAAAAGGAAGTTCACCATAAAGACCCCATTTTTTACGCACAGCATGCGTGGACCCCAGCGAATTTGGCACTCCCTGCTGCTGCCAAGCTTCGCGTTGAATTGAGTCGGGTAGGATGTGGCCGTGCATTTAATTGCGATAGATACGGTGTCGGGCTGCGGCTCGTGCGTCGTAGTTCTGCAGCTTCCTTGCCACTTCGGACGCCTTTCACGCATGCGCAGCTGACTTCCTGAATCGGCCCAAATCAAGTCAATGTCACGCACGCAGCTCAATAGGGAACGATTTCTTGCTTCCTGACGAGCCCTAGCGCACCGCATTCGCCGTCTTGTGTTGGGTTCGGCCGGCCTGCCAAGGAAGCTTCTGAGGAGGAGGAACAGAGAGGTTCCATGGCGACGGCGCTCTTGCCTTCCTCCCCCTTCTCCGACCGTCTCCGGAGATCCTTCCCTGGTATGCTTCATCTGAACTCCACGAACCCTGTTGCTGTGTCGCGTTAATCCACTGTAGCAGTGCCAACAGGATCCTCTCGTGACTGTCTAAGTTCCATTAACCTCATCTCTACCGAGAAAAACCTTTGTTCAAGATTGAATGATGATGATTGGCTTGCCATCTAAAGCATACCCAGGGGTGGGTTTTGACCCAAAACGATGAGTGATTGCTTGATCGCACATGAAGAGGTCTGCTTCTCATGGCAAACTAGGCTGGTTTGCGATCTGTACACCTTCATGTCATGAGTTCTTTACGGCAGTATTTGCAGATTCATAATGCCCAATTATGTCGGATCTTTTAGATCTCATTTTGACAGTCTCAAGTGCCCGAGGGGCCCAAATTCTGATTTTTAGTGTCGCGGATTTCATGTGTAAAAGAGTCTTCATATTCTTAGTTTTGTGCTTAGCGCATAAAAGAGACTTTTGAAATAGAAAATTTAGTATTTCAAGGACAAATTCATGGAATAGGTATTTGTGGCTCTTTTAGGATATAAACAATGATCAGTTTCCTATTTTCTTAGAGTCGCACGGCTTGTGACTCATTGAGAAGATCGGCCATAGGTGGATAGCTTGTCTGGTATTGCTGCCTAAGTTTTGTTTGACAGCAAAACTAGCTAATGTAGGGAGGCTATGGCATAATCATTATTAGGTAAGGCTTTCAAACGTTGTTTTTTTTTTTTTTTTTTTCCTTTTTTTTGCATTTTAGTTGTGCTTAGTTATTTTGTGTATGTGAACTTAGATTTGGCACAGAACCTGATCTTACATTCTCAGATTTTAAATTCAGCCAACTACTGCCTATGCTTGTGTCTAAGAAACAATTTGCTGTAGGAGCTTCTGAAGAACACTACATGCTCTGGGGTAGAATTCAAACATTTAGCTAAAATCTCCGACTTTTTTGTTGTACCAGAAGCAACTTTGTAATCCTAAGTAGTTTGTTGCATCATGGTTTCAGGAAACCTTTTATAACTCATAGTTGTTATGATGTAGGTTGAGCTTGGTTTATGCTCTTCTATTTCTTCACATATATGAATGATGAAGTGATAATTAAAGGGTGCTTGAAATCTGAGACCTAGATGTGATTGAATGTGTTATTTTTTGTACACTAATAGGTTGTAATGAAGCAAGTAAGCTGTCTAGAACTGTTGACACACAAAACTATTGTTTTTGAGAGAGTTAAAACATGTCTAATTTCTCATGATAGTCAACTGCTAGAGGGACTTCAGCTAGTCATGCTATCCATTCACTTGCTTTTTCCCATTCTTTTGAGGATAGTTGGTTATTTGCACTTAGTTATACAGGTTAAGCTGACTCAAATCAAACTTCTGACCTTCATACTTCTGTAGAGATTTTTGACTTTATATTAATATGCACTTATCGGTCTGTATAAGGATCACATCTGGGTTGAATCATGTTTCTCTAGTTGATATCTTTTGTTCATTTTCCTATGTAGGTTTTGGATGACCTAATTTAAAGGTGTCTTTCTAGACATCTGTTTCCGATATTCTATGAATAAATATGACAATCGATAATACTCACTATCTGTGTTTTTAGGTGTTGAAAGATCATTGCTTGGTTCAGCACCAAGCCTAAAGTTTACAATCCACAAAAAGCTCTCCCACGCTCATGGACTAAGAACCAGAGCTGTTTATGGTGATGTAAACAAGGTAGAGATACCAAGACAATGGTACAATGTTGTTGCTGATCTCCCGATAAAACCTCCTCCAGCTCTGCATCCAAAGACTCACAAGCCACTTAAGCATGAGGATCTATCACCCCTTTTCCCGGATGAGTTGATTAGGCAAGAGGTGAGCGATGACAGGTTCATCCCTATACCAGATGAAGTTATTGACATCTATAAGCTGTGGCGCCCGACTCCTCTCATCAGGTTTGTCTTGTTGGATCCCATACATTCTGCCATATTGAACAGAAAGCTCAACTTCCTTACTGAATTATAGAGCTAAGAGACTGGAGAAACTTCTCGGGACACCTGCAAAAATCTACTACAAGTATGAGGGCACAAGTCCAGCTGGTTCACATAAACCCAATACCGCAGTTCCGCAAGCCTGGTATAATGCTCAGCAAGGAGTGAAAAATGTGGTGACTGAGACTGGTGCTGGGCAATGGGGTAGCTCTTTGGCCTTTGCTTGCAGCCTGTTTGGTCTGAATTGCGAGGTAAGTGAGGAGATGTGTGTGTAATAATGTTTTTGTTCATGATATTAATCTGCCTTGCAACTTGGCATCCAGGTCTGGCAAGTCCGTGCATCCTATGACCAGAAACCTTACCGAAAATTAATGATGCAAACATGGGGAGCCCAAGTACATCCTTCACCTTCTAGTGTTACTAATACTGGAAGAAAAATCCTCCAGGAAGATCCTTCGAGCCCTGGTAGCTTAGGAATAGCAATCTCGGAGGCTGTTGAGGTTGCAGCTACTCATGAAGACACCAAGTATTGCCTGGGAAGTGTTCTGAATCATGTGTTGCTTCACCAAACTATCATTGGCGAGGAGTGTCTTAGCCAACTAGAAGCAGTAGGTGAGACCCCAGATGTGATCATAGGATGCACCGGTGGAGGGTCCAACTTTGGAGGCCTTACATTCCCTTTCATTCGGGAGATGCTCAAAGGAAGAATGGATCCCCTGATACGAGCTGTGGAGCCTGCAGCATGCCCCTCACTGACTGAAGGAGTCTATACCTATGATTATGGTGACACAGCTGGGATGACACCATTGATGAAGATGCATACTCTTGGTCATGACTTTGTCCCTGACCCAATTCATGCAGGTTTAAATTCATCAGTAGTTTGGACTCTTTTTTGTTGTCTCTTTATAAGTTTCAGGATATTGAACTTGTTCTGTGGTGTAGGTGGTTTGCGCTACCATGGAATGGCACCACTAATTTCACATGTTTATGAGATGGGGTTTATGGAGGCTATTGCGATACCTCAGACTGAATGCTTTCAAGGTAACTGAACATAAGATTTTTGTGCTTTTCTTCAGTGTTACATAATATATATTTGTGTCTGTGTGTGTTACATGTCGGGTTCATTATTCCAATATGATATTTTTGTCATCAGTTGCATGTATAAAGCAATATCGTGAGTTTGTGGTTGTCACTGCTAGAATCATTGGGTGTTTCTAAATTTCATCTTTGTCATTGCCAGCCGCATTGCAGTTTGCACGGACCGAAGGCCTAATTCCAGCTCCAGAGCCAACTCATGCTATTGCTGCTGCAATTAGAGAAGCACTGCACTGTAAAGACACAGGAGAGGAGAAAGTCATACTAATGGCTATGTGCGGTCATGGCCACTTTGACCTTGCTGCATACGAGAAATATTTGCAAGGAAACATGGTTGATCTGTCACACTCCAATGAGAAGGTACAAGCATCTTTAGCTGCCATCCCTCATATTGTGCCATGAAACGCATGCACACGCACACACGCAGTAAAAATGGTGCCAAACTCTTTGCTGAACTTAAAGAGTTTGTTTTATCGATTACTGAATAGTTCTTATCTATCTGTATGGACAAGTTTTTATAATTGATTTCGGCTGAACTTTTGTACTATTGAAATTTGGCTTACATTTTTGTCACTGAAGATTTTTGTGAGATAAAAAAATTGTTGCTAGATTATTTCAATGTGATACAAATTTTATCAGGGTTTAGCAACTAAAACTTTAACTTCTTTGCTGAAGGTTTTCCGTTGATTGCTAAAACTCACATCTTTGAACTAAACACTTATCATCCCTTATTGTCTTATAGAATAATAGTTCCACACTCTGAAACCTTGCTTCTGAAACGAATATTACTTCATTAGCTTCTTATCAAGTTGAAGTTCCTGGTGAGAGACAAGTGTTTAAATTCATCAAAGTCAAAGATTTTGATCGCATTATCGTATTATTTTGAGGAATATTACATCTCCATGTGCATACTTTGATATGGTTATGGTTTACATTGATTTGCAAATACAAAGACTATCCTCCAAGTTCAAATACTTTTTATCGAACGAGTGTTTAGTACAGCATGTTTGGAATAGCTCACTAGATAATCAAATCAATCATGAAATATCCATTCAAACTGAGACAAGTGGGCTTAAAATCTTCTTTCAATCATGCATGCAAAAATTAGTGGTTTTGAATAGAGTTGAAAGGTCATCTAATGAATCTTCCATGCTTTCTTGATGCACATATCAGTCTCTTTTGTTCTGTAAGTCTGCACTACAGCTTCATGCATTCCTTGCATCTTACTGCTTTTCTATCACCCCTTGCTATAGACCAGCTTCAAACAGGTATTTCCAGAAGTCTTGTTCCCTTGAACAAAGCTTAATCCTGAGCTCATGATGACTCTGAATCAAGCTATTGATGATGAGTGTCGTCACTCTCTTTAGTCCTCTTCTCATAGACTCACTGTAGCAAGTTTTAGATATTGGTTGTGTTAACTTATCTTAGGTAGAGTCGCACAGATAGTAGTCCAAAAACAACATCCATCTTTTGTGGATGCCTAGAGCATCTGCTTTACCTTTTTATACTGTAAACTGGGACTTTGGGAGAAGCAATTAATTGTCCTGCTCAAGGTTGGAGTCTTGGAGAAGACATCATGGATGGAGTGGAAGCGAGAGTCCGATGATTCCTTCAATCATCCCATTTCGAAGACAGCATCCCAATACAAATCCCAATAAGGAAAAATAAACCAATCTTCATATATACAATAAGAACTATCTGAGAGGCCATTTCGATTAACATCACTGGAAATCAAAATATTTTCTCTAATTATCCGGATTCAAAATTTCATTATCCAATAAGGACTCGATCACATGATACAAGGGTTTTATTATTATTATTATTATTATTATTATTATTATTATTATTATTATTTACTTTCGATCTATTTATCTCGATACTTATCGAAAATCTTTTCAATATAGTTAAGTTTGATTTTAGTACATAAAAATATCTAAAAATCATTCAAGACAGGACGTTTTTGTTCGCATGAGTGAGTGAAGCATGAAGCTATATCGTTTTATGTATCATCCAAGGATTCTAAGATGATTGACGTTTCATTTTTCGAACAATAATACCATCCTATTTTTCGAATGTAATATTAAAAAAAAGATTGACTCTCGTCTTTTATCGGATAACCCGAATCTGATTCCAACATCTTCTTTCTTTTTCTCTTCTCCGGCGGACCATCTTCTACAGCAGACTGATAGCATGTGAGCCTTTCTTCTCTGTCATATCCCAGCTTTCCCTGCTCTCACCACCGCCCCAAAAAATGGCACCAGACGACATCTATGAACGCACTTGCAGCTATAAAAAAGAAAAAAAAAATAAAAACTCCCCGATCGATTCATCCACTCGCAAAAGACAGCAGCAAACTTCCCTTTCTTCTGAAGCAGACCCCATCATTCCTGGCAAAGTAGGCTCCCAACTTTCAACGCAGTGATCGAGCTGCATGCACCGTGTCTTCTGCAACGATGCCGCCAATCATTTTTGACACCCGAAGCTGGCAAACCTCTTCCACTGTTCCTTCTTCATTCGTTGGCTAAATCTGCCAATAATTGGTGTGCAACTCATTGTTACAGTTCGATATCTGCAGAAACATGTAATCAAAAAGCAATTCATTACATGCCATTCGATATAGAAATATACACTCTTATTCATTTTAGACTGATTTGATCCAAAAAAAAAAAAAAATAGATCAAGTTTTGTTTTCTTATATCATTTTCTTCACTATCCTTTATCTCCTTCATCATCGTATCGTCCCTCTCGGAGGACGAGGGAAGAGAGATAAAAAAAGGAAGAGGAAAGCCACATAAGGTTCGATAATTTTAACTTGAATCGGTTTATCGATTCAAATATATGCAGAATTTAAAAAAAAATATTTAAATAAAATATTTTATAAGAATAAAAACTAAAATTTAACTAAAAATATAGTTAAAAATAAATTGATAGTGATTTTTTTCTAGATAAATTACACTTTGATATACACAACTAATGTTGAAGTTTATCGTAGACAATAACATGGAAATCAACCTCTTTTATTCTCAAATTTAACACTGAAAAGGGAGATAAATAATTAATTAATTTGGGGACACATGTCCATGATGATTCCACTTGTTCCAAAGGATAGGTGAGAATAAATAAAGGGTGCTCCAAAAGTCTCAAAATGCCAACCCTAATTGAGACCCCTATCATATGCGTTTCATGTTGTCATTATAATATGTTTTTGGTACCAAAACTCTTTATGGGAACAAAACAATTTACAGTGTGCCTATTTATCACATTATGTGGGTATATTTCAAGGCATACATACTAATCTTATTGAGATTATTAATATGTAGTAGAGAGATAAGGGTAAATAAGTCATTTCTTATTTGAATGCACAATTTATAGGGGTATATTTGATAAACCATAACTTTGAGGTGGCTAATATAGAAATATAAACGCGTCTACAACCAAGGGATTGAGTTCTCGAGGCACAGAGCGACAGCGTTGGGCGGCGGGGTCGGAAGATGGAGCTTGAAGGCGGCATGGCGGCTGTCGGCCAGGAGGAGGAGGAGGAGGAGGAGGCGGCGGCGGCGAAGAAGAGGGCGAGGCCGAGCGAGGAGGTCGATGGCGAGTGCCAAAGCGATGGTGTTCCGGAAGCACCTTCCGCGGAGCACGGGAAGCCGGCGGACGGCGTCTCCTCTGTCATCCCCGGGTGGTTCTCAGAGATAAGCCCACTGTGGCCAGGTCCCTCCGCCCTCTTTTTCTTGATCCCCTTGGGAGTCGGTGCGGTCTGGATTTTGCGTCCGAACCCTCTGCTGTGATGCTCTTGCAGCGTTCTCGCTGCACCTGCGTTACTCTGATGCATCGAACTCTGTTGAACTTCGATGGATAATTAGTGGATATGAAGGGGTGTTAGTGTATCATATGAGCGACTGCTACTGACACAAATGATTCTTGATAGGCTTTCTTTTGTGTGCTCTGCCTTTTTTGTGCTTCTTGACAACTTTGGTGAGGGTTTTCTCCGCTTAATGTCTCAGTTGGAGGCGCTCCCGTGCGTTCTGAAACTACATGTTCTGTGTCGAAGAAAGCAGTTTTATTGCACGAGCTTACCAAAACAACATTTTCTTGCACATAATTTGGAATTACATATTTTTTTGCTTTTGGTTTCCTGTAAGGATTCAGTGCAGGAATTATTGTTTATTTCTTGCAGCATTTCATCTGTAGTATGACCATTGATATCTTTTGCAGGAGAGGCTCACTCTCTAAAGGTGGAAAAGGTACTGTTTCAAGGAAAGTCAGATTACCAAAATGTGATGGTATTTCAGGTGATTATCACTTTTGAGTGGCATGTCGTCGCATTTTTCGTTGTTAATGTGACATTTGTTGAACTTAAATATTCTAGTCATGCTAAGCATAAAATATTTATGTTGTTTTGGTGGCAGTCGTCCACATACGGCAGAGTGCTTGTTTTGGATGGAGTGATTCAAGTAACAGAAAGGGATGAATGTGCCTACCAAGAAATGATTACTCATCTTCCACTTTGCTCGATCCCGAATCCTAAAAAGGTACTTTAGCAAATCAAGTGATGAAGGTCATGTCTTTGTAAGATTATCTTGTACTAACAAACTTCCTTTAGATTCGAGACGATTGTTCTGCAGATGAGCTCCATGGAACTGTTGCTAGATTTCAGATACTTGTAGTTCTATGAAGAAAAGGAACTGAACTAATTATGTTTGTTCATTATATGTGTGGCTATTTGGTAACTATTTAGCGTGAACTATGTAGTCATGCAGCAATGTTTGCTCCTGCCATCTCAAGTAATTTGTAGTTTGTACTGACCTGGAAAGCATAATGGACGTCTTGTTTCTTAACAATTAGTGAAAATTCCAGCTTTGGCTGTTGGGACATTATCAGACTGACAATTGCTTGCTATAACTACATGCTTTTAACTGAAAACTTCCTCCTATGACATAGCATTGGGTTCTGTGAGATATCTCTATTCAGCTTCTGCACACAATCTTATTTCTATCTGTCTCTATGTATATTTATGGAAGAACATCAAAATTTTTTGTGGGCTTCTACATGATCTCTGCTAATTGAGCAGTTTGTCTTTCCCAATGATTGAATCCATTTCTTCCAATCGTCTATTATAAGTATTTCCTTGGTTTCAAAAGGTGGTCAATTTTTTCTCAGTATTGGTTGCATTCTAGAATTGCCCCTTTTTTCCTTATCTTTGTAAATGGAGACTGCGTTCATCGGCTTGAAATAGGTTTCTTTTGAATTGAAAGAAGCATATGATCTTATAAGACTTCGATTTGCTTTAATGTTGGAAGAATCATTAGAATCGTTTTAAAATTTGCAGTTTATCGGTTACTTTAAAATTGAGGACAAGCGTTGACTCCTTAGCGACCTAGGTGACCAGCCTGTAGCTCACATAAATAGTCTCTCTGCTTGTAGGGGTATATTGACCCTCTATATACCTTGCATTAGCTAGAGCACCATGCACTAGTCATCCTTTCTTAACTAATGCAGTTAGTTTACTTTGTGAACCTATCCGTTGCTGGGTTAACTAAATTCACCAAGCATATTCATCTTGGCCATACTCACCTTTTTCTAAGGAACTGTCTTTCTTAACTTTATCATATTTTACTAAATTTATCCTTGATTCATAATATAGAAGCCTTAATAGTAAACTGGCAAAAAATTTCTATTATACTTTTTGTGGGCACTTGTTGATATTAATTTGTTTAGCATTTACTTGTGATATAAATGGTCTGCTGTTTTGCATGATAAGTTTATTAATTTTGATATTTCATCAATTGAATGTCTTTTATTTGGCTTTTTTTCATTCATCTTTATTTGAATATTTTAACTTTGTACTTATTAGGTAGTTTTTGTTCAACTTATGGAAAAGACAATTTAATGTTCCTTAGCAATTCAAAGAACTTACATGAATTTGATAGGAACCTGCTTGCTCTCTAGATTTAAAGTTTTTACATGTCTTATGAATTTTATTAACTGAAATTGTTTCAGGTTTTGGTTATTGGCGGTGGTGATGGTGGTGTATTGCGAGAAGTATCACGCTACTCTTCTGTGGAGCAAATAGACATATGTGAAATTGATAAGATGGTTGTCGATGTGAGTAAAATGAACTTATTGTACTTGTAGCTTAGCATTTGCTATGTATCTGCATGTCATGATGATTTAAGAGCCTTTTGTTTCTAATAGTTTCAAGTGTTTCCACATGGTCTTGAAATTTGCAATACTTAAGAAAAGTAAAACCTCGAAGACTTTCTGCACCTGGTTGTTGGATACTGTTAATAGACAACCTCAAATTTTGACAAGTTACAGATTTATATAGTTATTGTCTCTTCTTTTGATAGGTTTCCAAGCAATTCTTTCCGCACCTGGCCGTTGGATACGAAGATCCTCGTGTTACTCTACACATTGGTGATGGTAAGTGACTTCTGTTAGTTGTTGTATAGTTAGTCCTGGATATATTAACAGAATGATCTGGTTAACCATTTGTGCTCATATGCAAATGATTTCAAGTCGTTTTTGTTGCAAAGATATACCCACATACATCAAAATCCAAATATGACTAGACAACCTTCAGGTTTAATATTTTGTGCCTTGCCGAACACAGTATATCATTGCTATTATACTTGACTTCAAAAAAATAATTACAGTCTTTGCAGAATCGTAAGCTATTTCATCTTTTGTCTCAAACTTTTAGGAGTTGCATTTATCAAAGGTGTTCCTGAAGGTACTTACGATGCGGTCATTGTAGACTCATCCGATCCAATAGGTATACACTAGTAAATCTTTTCTGCCTTTTTTTGTTTCCTGAGAACTTTCTAATTTCTTTACTTGTTCAGGTCCAGCTCAAGAACTTTTCGAGAAGCCTTTCTTTGAATCAATTGCTAAAGTTCTTCGTCCAGGAGGGGTTTTGTGCACACAAGCAGAGAGCATATGGCTTCATATGCAGCTCATCGAAGGCATCTTATCTGCCTGTCGTCAAGTCTTTAAGGGCTCTGTGAATTATGCTTGGACAACTGTACCTACGTACCCAAGGTATGCATGTCAATCACACGAGTGTTCTCGGGTTGTTCTCTTGGAGTTGCTTAATGAAACAGGTATGGTTTCTGTTGATGGTTTATGAATGAAGTGGAGTGATCGGTTTCATGCTTTGCTCCACCGAGGGGCCACCAGTCGATTTCCAGCATCCTGTGAACCACATTGATGAGGATGAGGTTTCCAAGAAATCTAAAGGACCCTTGAAGTTTTACAATTCCGAGGTATTTCTCA